>NW_018391840.1:8805-14468 GCF_900095145.1 Mus pahari | reverse complement strand
CAGCATTAACCCTCTCAGCTCTGTCAATCAATACGCAGCATTAACCCTCTCAGCTCTGTCAATCCATATGCAGCATTAACCCTCTCGGCTCTGTCAATCAATATGCAGCATTAACCCTTTCAGCTCTGTCAATCCATACGCAGCATTAACCCCCTCGGCTCTGTCAATCAATATGCAGAATCTCATCTAACATGCAGAAATTTATGAGTAAAATGTAAAAAGTGATTATGATATAAACAGTGAGCATTTCTGCATAAGAGCTGTGTTTACCTCCTGTGCCGTCACAGGGCTCTGCCACCTGGATGAACTCATTTTCTAACAGCCATGTCACACAGGCATCAATTGCTCCAAGCTGAACATCATCTTGATTTCTCTGAATCCCTTGCTTCCCTTCCTTTACAGCAGCAGCTAAGAATGTGCAGGCAGCATAAGTCTGCATATCTTGTGACGTACTTGCCACCCCTCCAACAATTATCTGAGAGAAAATGTTTGAAAAGTTCTGTAATTTTTATAAGATGTGTAGAGACCCAGGACACCAAGTAAACAAAAGTGCCTTTATCCTCTTAAAATATCTCCAGTCTTTGTATAGAGATGCTTTGTTTTGTCATTACACAGGACAAATATAGATGACAACTGTACAAAGTGACATTTTCCTTGAGAGTAGATATCATATTTTCTTGTAAACAAAAAAGGAATGCACCTGAACTTTGGGAACTAGTTATATATAAAAAGGAGGCAGTCATGACTCACACCTGTGAGTATAATACTTTGCTCCTTCCTCTAAGACACACAAATGTGTCGAAATGCTACTCTTGACTACATCCCATTCAGAAGGATGGGAAGGGCAGAAACACATGAGCTAGTATTTAGTGTGTTACCTTGACTGGCCTTAGCCTTGTGAAGCTCAGGCTTCAGTCTCCACTATGCTAGGATAAGGAGCATGCATCACAGGCCCAGCCCTACTATAAGCTTTTTATTTTTTATTTTTTAAATATACACCATGATTTGATTTTAATGTCCACACATATTACCTTAGTAGAACAAGGGTTCATTTTGTCATCTTTTCTTTAAACTCAAAATGCAATAAAGAATATATAAAAAGTAAAAAGATGAGCCACAGTTACAGCTCAGTAGAGGGATACACACACAGTGCACACAAGGCTGAGTTCAATTCTCTACACTACAAAAAAAAATTGAAGAGAGCCACATGTCATTTGATTGTTTAATCATTTTGAAATGGATTAATGTGCTAGTTGCTATATTCAACTCCAAAATTAACCAGATATTCATATACATAGTACATAGGCTTGTGTGTCTATATACATATATATGTGTGTGTATGTATATATACATATATATGTGTGTGTGTGTGTGTGTGTGTGTGTGTGTGTACGTGTATGCATACATGTATTAGAATGTATTTATCAACTTATATAACAGAGCCCAATAGCAGAGCCTAAAGAACTATGTATGTATATATGCATGTATGTATATAGGTATATTTAAATATATGTAAGAAACAGATTCATACTTGAGAAGGCTATAAAACATAACCATCTTGTTCTTAAAGAAAACTCACCTCACATTTTTGACATGCTCAATTTTTGATAGGTATAAAAGAGTAAATTGTGATTTCCTGAACTCCTACCTCCAGAATAGCTCCTATCATGCTAGCAGTGACTTCTCCCTGTCTCTGCAGACAGCTGTGCACAGGCTCCAGAGATCCTTGAAGCGGAGCAATGCCCTTGGATTTCTCAGAGTTCTTACAGACTAGGATACTTTCACCTACAACCCAAAACACATATGTCCTCAATGCTAAGCGATGTCCATAAGGCACTATTAACCAGAAGTCTGACTCACTGAGTGGAGACAGGAGATGCTAGAGGTTGCTATGAGTACAGAATTGCTATCATAGCTGTGGCTTTGAACTCTGGATAGGCAATCAGAATGTTACCAGAAGCCATACTGCTGGTTTTGGCTTTTAGATTATTTTCAGTTCTATAACTGAAGGTGTTAAAGACTAATAGGAAAGAGGAATATAATTTCTACTTGGTCTTGATGCTTTAATTTTGATGTGTACGAAGGTTTCATAGGAAAGGAGTGAGACCTGCCAAAAAGATGTTAGGTGTAGGGTCTTATAGTTATTGTTAATAAAGGCCAATAAAGTGTGGAGAAATGCTAAGACAAAGCAAATGCTGTTTTGTTGATGAATTTCTGTTGTTTGGCAGAAGTTTGTAAGGAGGAGCATCCTCAGGGAAGCTAATGAAAGAGAAGTTATTTCAGTGAGGTGGGTTTATATAAATATCTCAGTGCTGGCCTCTGTCTATAGTGATCCTTGTGACTTATACAGGAGACAGCAAAAGAAATACGTTTTCAAGGGACATCTGTGCCTTGTTTTTATGGAGGTAGAAGACAAAAAGTTCTATTTATGTTTGTTGCTTCTCTGGCCTAGTCCCTTACTCTATAGTTATTCTTGACTTAACAGAAAATTTCCATATATAAGATACTATTTTTGTCTTTCTGTGTCTGGAATACTTCACTCAAGATTTTTTGAGTTTAATTTATTTACCTGTGAATTTCATGACTCCACTCTTTGTAATGGCTGAGTAATACTCCACTGTGTAATGCATCACCATTTCTTTCTCCGTTCATCTGTTAAGGGGCATCTTGGCTGTCTCTAATTCATGGCTATTATGAGTGGAGCAGCAATAAACATGGTTAAGCAAGTGTCTCTGTGGTAGGATGAAGCATCCTTTGGGTATATGTCCAGCAGTTACATGGCTGGCTCTTGATGCAGATTGATTCTCAGCTTTCTGAGAAACTGCCATCATGATTTCCATGGTGGCTGATCAAGTTTGCACATACACTATAAATGGATACGTGTACTCCTTATTCCGCATTCCCACTAGCATGAACTTTCACTTGTTTTATTAATCTTAGCTATTTTGATGGGTATAAGATAAAATCTTAAAATCATTTTGATTTCCATTTCCCAGATGGCTACGAATGTTGAACACTTCAAGTGTTTCTCAGCCATTTGAGTTTCCTCTTTTGAGAATTCTGTTTAAATCTGTACCTCAACTTTTTGTTTGTTTGTTTGTTTGTTTGTTTGTTTGTTTTGGTGTTTCGAGACAGGGTTTCTCTGTATAGCTCTGGCTGTCCTGGAACTCACTTTGTAGACCAGGCTGGCCTTGAACTCAGAAATCTGCCTGCCTCTGCCTCCCGGCTGTACCTCAACTTGTAAATAGTTTGTTTACTTGCTATCTGGTTTGTATGGTTGGTTTTGAGTTCTTTATATATTTGAATATAAGCTCTCTACCAAACGTGTAGTGGGTAAAAAAAAATCTTCTCATTCTGTGGGCTACTGATTTTTTGTCCATGTGACTATGTATATTGCCATGCAAAAGATTTTCAGTTTCGTGGGGTCTCATTAATTGCTGATCCTATTGCCTGTCCTAACACTGTTCTGTTCAGAATGTCTTTTTCTGTGCCAATGAGTTTGAGGTTGTTCCTAACTTTCTCTTTTATCGGGTTCAGTACATCTGCCCGTATCCTGGAGTATTTGATCCATTTGAGGTGAGTTTTGTGCTGGGTAGTAAGTATGGATATATATGGATTCTTATTCATACAGCTATCCAATATGACCAGCACCATTTGTTGAAGGTGCTCTTTTTTTTTTCAATAGGTATCTCTGACTTATCAAAAATAAGATATCCCTACATAGATTTGTAGATTTATGTGTGGGTTTTCAATTCCACTCCTTTGATCAATACATCTGTTTTTGTGGTAATACCATGCCATTTTTAGTATTATGGCTGTGTAGTACAGCGTGAGATTAGGGATGGTGATACCTCCAGCAGTCTTATGATTCTCTGAATTCTCCTGGTGTCAGTAGTTATATACCTCACTTCGTTTTTAATTTTGTTGATTTGTATATTCTCTCTTCTCCTTTTAGTAAATTTAAGTAAGGGTTTGTCAATCTTACTAATTTTCACAAAGAACCAACTTGTCATTTCATTGATTCTTTTTGTTTTGTAGTTTGCTTCTCTTTTGCTGATTTCAGCCATGTGTTTGATTATTTCTTGCTATCTATAATCTCTGGGTCTGATGTTTTTTCTTCTAGAGCTTTCAGTTGTGCTGCTAAATTACTTGTATGAGACATCTCAAGTTTTTTTACGTAGGCACTTAGCTTTCCTCTTAGAACACTTTCTTTGTGTTCCTTAAGTTTGGGTATGTTGTGTATTCATTTTCACTCAATTCTAGAAAGTCTTAATTTCTATCTTGACTCATTTTTCATTCAGTACGGAGCTGTTCATTCTCCTTGAGTTTGTAAAGTTTCTGTTGTTATATCCAGCTTTAATCTGTGGTGGCTGAATAGAATGTAGGGAGTTTTTTCAGTTTTCTTGAATCTGTTAAGACTTGCTTTGTTTTCAAGTATGAGGTCAATTTTGGAGAAAGTTTTATGAGGTGCCAAGATATATTGTTTTGTATTTAGGTGAAATGTCCTATAAATGTCTCTTAGTTCCATTTGCTCTATGACATCAGTTAGCTCCAGGATTTCCCTGCTTAGTTTCTCTCTAGATGACTATCTATTGGTGAGAGTGTGATACTAAACTCTTCCACTATCCGTGTGTGAGGGTCAGTATGTGATTTAAGATATAGTAGTATTTTTTATTTTTTATTTTACACTCCAGATTTTATGCCCTCGTCCACTCTCAGACTTCCACCTTCCACACCCCATACCTCCTCCCCATACCCCCATCTCCTCGTGGATGTCCCCACCCCAGCTACCCCACCCCCACCCCACCTGACCTCTAAACTCCCTGAGGCCTCCAGTCTCTTGAGGGTTAGGTTCATCATCTCTGATTGAATACAGACCCAACAGTCCTCTGCTGTATATGTGTTGGGGGCCTCATATCAGCTGGTGTATGCTGTCTATTTGGTGGTCCAGTGTTTGAGAGATATCAAGGGTCCAGATTATTTGAGACTGCTCATTCGTTCTCCTACAGGGTCACCCCCACCTCAGCTTCTTTCAGCCTTTCCCTAATTCAACCACAGGGGTAAGCAGCTTCTGTCCACTGGTTGGGCACAAATATCTACATCTGACTCTTTCAGCTGTTTTTTGGGTCTTTCGGAAAGCAATCTTGCTAGGTCCCTTTTTGTGAGCGCTCCATAGCCTCAGTAATAATGTCAGGCCTTGGGACCTCCCCTTGAACTGGATCCCACTTTGGGCCTGTTGCTGAACCTTCTTTTCCTCAGGCTCTTCTCCATTTCCATACCTGTAGTTCTTTCAGACAAGAACAATTTTGGGTGAGAATGTAGGACGGCAACCCCCGCCCTCATCTGATGCCCTGTCTTCCTGTTGGAGGTGGGCTCTATAAGTTTCCTCTCCCTACTGTCTGGCATTTCATCTAAGGTCCCTCCCTTTGATCCTGAGGGTCTCTCACCTCCCAAGTCTCTGATGCATTCTGGAGGGTCCCCCCAACCTCCTACCTCCTGAGGTTGCCTGTTTCACGTCTTTCTGATGGCCCTTCAGAGCTTCAGTCTTTTTCCTTCACCCAATACCAGATCAGGGTCCCCTCTTCCCATCCCCAACCGCTGTTCCACTTTCCCTCCAAGGTCCCTCCCTCCCGACTTGTGATCACTTTCTTCTCCCTCCCAAG
>NW_018391840.1:4795-8490 GCF_900095145.1 Mus pahari | reverse complement strand
CCATTCTGATTGATGTAAGGTGGAATCTCAGGGTCATTTTGGTTTGTAATTCTCTGATCACTAAGGACTTTGAACATTTCTTTAGGTGCTTCTCAGCCATCTGAGATTCCTCTGTTGTGAATTCTCAACAGGCTATTATTCCTTGTTTATATACCTCTATGGAAAAATGTGGTTTTTGCCATGTGAGGTTTGCCCTTGTGGTTGTACACTTTACTCAGGTGACTTGTTAATACTAAGATTATAAATTGTCTGGTGCTCTGAATAAAGTTGGCTATTGCCTGAGACTTTAGTCCACCTCATTTTTAGGCTTCATTTCCCAGATCCTACTCCCTCAANGGTGNTAAACACNGACTACNATGTAGCAACTAGTCATGCACTGGATAAGAAGATCTGAAGCAATTTTTGCTTCTTTGTTGATATTTAATTCAAACTATTTCATTGCTTAAGTCAAAGTTTGTGTTTGGATTGTCAATAATAGCAACATTACTTGCTAGTGCCAAGTTAGAACGTGAATCAATTTAGAGACAAAAAGAGTACTTCTAAGCACATAGCACCCTATTTGTTTTGAGAGTAAACACTAGAAAGTAGACACGAGAGCCTAGGGAGTGGCTAAAGCACTAACTATGAGAACATGAGGACCTGAGCTCATACCTGAGCACCCACATAAAAGCCAGATGTGCTGNCTTGCATCTGTAGACCTAACATTGATGAGGCAGACACAAACAGAACCTGGGGACTTGCCTGAGAAAAGAAAAATTCCAGGTTCAAAAGTTAAGGTGGAAGCCTGGATAGATGCCTCAGTGTGTAAGAAGACTTATTATTCTTCCAAAGGAACTGAGTTTGGTTCCANCGCCAATGTTGGGGAAGTTCAAACATGCTTATAATTCTAGCTCCAGGAGATCCACTACCCTATTCTGTTAATGCACTCAACGTACCATACCACATCAGACACATATACATAAAAAACCAAACCAAAAGGAAATTTTGAAATAAATAAGGTAGAGAATAGAAGAAAATATCCAATATCTGACCTATATATGCATAGGCACAGCCAAGAGCACCCACGCCCACATACACGATACCTACTAAAAATAGAGGGGAAAAAGGAGTAATGTGGAAATTACAATCATCTCCTAGCTAATAAAGTCATAAATCTTGNTATTTACATATTACTGAATCATTTCACTGCACTCAACACAAAAGAAAAATCTTAATTCTCTACCAGGAGAAAAACAATAATTAATAAAAATCATATTCACAGTAAACATTAAGCAATCCAAGAGAACGGCATTATGTTGCTGCACAATAAAGAAATACATCATGATAGGAAAGAGCTCTTACTAGTCAACTTTCAAGGAGACCATCTCTCAGCAATGCCATGACATCTACATTCAAACTCACCCATTGTGTCTACTCCTTTCCTGCCAGCGCGCCCAACCATCTGCTTAGAAGTGAGGATATCTAAAGGCTGACCACTGAAAATTGGAGTGCGAATAATCACCTGATGAGCAGGAAGATTCACTCCAGAAGAGAGAGTAGACGTTGCTGCCAAGACCCGAATAAAACCTTGACGGAAGGCTCCTTCGATGATATCCCTCTCCTCAAAAGTAAGACCTAAATAAAATGCAGGTCCAAAAACATTCCCATAGAACCAACACACTGGACCACTTACAAACAGATTTGAGAGTCAGCTACAAGCTGTTAAAGATCTTTCATTATAAACAAAGCATCATCACTACCTATTTAAGAGTACATCTTAAATCTGCCATCCTTAGACATCATTTAGGGAAGTCAGCAAAGGGACCTGTTTCAAGTGGAACCGGTGGTTTCTGCAGAAACTACTTGCCCTGCTTTTGGTAAGCGAAAGCTGCAGCAGCAGATCAAGTGAGTGGAAGTGTGTTCCAATAAGAACTAACAGCAGGCTACACTTAACAGTATACTAATGATTAGCAACCCCTGTGTTTCTGTGTATGGATATGTATTTACACACACACACATTTTAAAAATTTGTCTTAAAATTGTATCATGTTTGTCATTAAAATCATATGTATACATTGTATATGATAAAAAGCTGAATTGAACTGAAAAGATTAAATTTCCAATCTTAGGAAACAGTCTTATGATTACAATCGTAACACATATGACCAGAGACAAGCACTTCATTCAGTGACTGTCAAAACACTGGCCTCGCTGACAGCCTACCCACTGTTTTGTTGGGTATTTTTGTTTTGTTTTGTTTTGTTTTTTCAGTCTTCTCCAATTCAATGACAATTCCTAAAACAAATTTGACTTTGCCATATATGTGAGACTATGTCAATACTTGAAATAAAAAGAATAACATCATATTTGAGTAGAAAGTATCATTCTAACATAAATTTTAAGGAAACAACATATACATAGGTTAAAAATTTTAGAATTCACTTTCATAATGATTTTTAAAAATCCATTATCTAGTATAGCTATACAATTCAGATACGTATTTTTAAACTGCTTATTTTACTCTGGTTTGACTAATCCCTTGTTTCTTAAAATAAGATCTATAAGTATTAAGTGTGATTAACAAAATAAAAAATACATTTACATAAATACAAATGAAGAAATTATGAAAGTCTAGTAAGGTTTTTTAAATCATTTTAGATTTATTATGTGTTTGTGAGTGAAGCTGCATGAATATATGTGGAGTGCATGTGTGCAGGAGCTCATAGAGACCAGAAGTGAAAATCAGATCCCCTGGAACTGGAGTTATAGGGAGTCTGCCACACAGGTTCTGGGAATCAAACTCAGTTCTTCTGCAAGAGCCATACATGCTTGTAATCCCAGAGTCATGTCTCCAGTCCACGAGAACATGCTAACATGAGATTTGGAGGAATACCTGCATGATGAAATGCTACTCCCCATGGCACAGTAGTCTTCAACACAGAGTCTAGTCCTGAAGGTGAACGTTTTAACTGATCCATCACTTCCAGAAGGCTCTTTTGGTCTAGAATCACTGGTGGGAATTCAGATGATTTTACTAACCCTATCACACACACACACACACAATTAATTAATTATTAATTAATTGCCAACTATGCAACTATGATTTAAGAGTAAAGCTCACCCTTGCCAACTGCTTCCTGTCTGCTGCCATGATGTAAGGAGCCCAATTTACTTGCTTTTGCACCCTATGAAATCATGAGCCAAAATAAACCTTTCCTCTCTTAAGTACCTCTGTCAAAGTGATACAAAGTAACACAACAACTAAAGCCTTGCTCAAGATGCGCCCATCAGCCCGCACACCCGCACCGCCCATCAGCCTGCACACCCGCACCGCCCATCAGCCCGCACACTGGCACCGCCCATCAGCCTGCACACCGGCACTGCCCATCAGCCCGCACACCCACACTGTCCATCAGCCCGCACACCGGCACTGCCTGGGATCCTAATTCTCTGCCTAGTTCCTCTGGCCCCTTTGTTGCTGATCTAATAGTCAGTCACGGGTTTGTTACCTTCTTGTGTTGTCTTTGTGTCACTTCTCCCCTAGTAAGATTTTACATACAGGAACTCTACCTTCTTAAAGAATTCCCCAGACTTTTATATTCCTGAACTTCATTTAAAATGTATTTTAATGTGTATCTTATATTTAATGTGTTTTTAATTTAGGTAAACTTTTCTTAAAATTCTGAGAAACCACAAAGAGTTGACAATGTTTGACA
>NW_018391840.1:0-4387 GCF_900095145.1 Mus pahari | reverse complement strand
GCTGGGATTCCCACTGTGCCTTGGCTTGCGGTTTGCTTTTGGTTTGTTTTCCTGTGGTTCCAGAGATCAAACGTTTCTTATTTTGGAGTTTGCAAAGCAAATGCTTCCAAATGAGCTCCCTCCTCAGCCCAAAAGAAGTCATTTTAAGGCTAAAAATTTAGTAAGATAATTCCAAATTTTAAGCTTCAGTTTATGAAAAATGTGCTATTTTATTTTTCTAGAGAAAATAAACAGACCACATGCAATCTGGGAACCCAGTACTAAAATCAAAATAACAGAACTCTGATCCNTAAGGAGTACAAATTGTCATGGCACAATGTAAGCATATACATTAACATGGTACAGACAGCACCAGGTAAGACAGCCTGGCAGGGATGCTGCGATGATAGCCGTCAGTATAAACTTAGCAAAGCTTACTTCCTACAAGGCTGAAATGCTAACTGCCTACCCTTACGATGCCCCTAGCTGGCAAAGAAGTAATGAAAACCTGAATATCCTACAACTACAACATCTGCAGTTCTACAAGTTCACTGCAAAGACAATGGCCTCAGGATATAGACAAGTCTCAGTGATAATGGCTCATTTATATGAAAAAATCATTTATTTCAAAGTAACTCACTTCTAAGTCACAAAGAGCAGGTAACAGTGAGAGAAGTGGGGCACAGAAGAAAACTGACTACTAAATATACAAACTAAATTTCATAAAACTAAATCTTTAATCACAGATTCTTTCAACTTCAATATTCTAGGTGTGATCTTAAGAAAAAATAAATAAAATAGGGTGGAAAAGGAAGCAATATTTAGAGTTGATATAATACAGAATTCAACAAAAAAATTAAGAGACATGAAAGAAAGTGCCAACACAGGAGGGAGGGCAAGTGACAGAGACACCTTTGAGAGTCCAGATGTCAGGATGAGCAAAGGCCACACATGATCCCATGCTAGGGAAACTATTGAGGCCAGTGTTTATCATATAACTAGTAAAAACATGTAGTAATAATGCAGCATGCTAAGTTACTGTTCAGTATTTAAAAGAAACAAACTCATCAATGCAATATTGCGAATGTACCACAAAGCATCGTGCTGTGTGAAAGAACCTATTTACAAAAAAAAATATACTCATACTCTACAACATCACTTACATGAAATTGTTAGGAAAGGCATAGCAATCTAAAGTGACAGAACACAAGTCAGTGGACACCTGCAGCTGACAGAGGGAGGAGACCGGCAGCACTAGAGCACATTTCACAGTGGCAGAAACAGTCTGTATGGTAATTACAATAGCGGTGGATATGAAGAAATACACATTTAGACATTAAATTCATCAAGCTATACTCGTCAAACAATGCATTATATTATACATAAAATATCCAACACTAAAACTGGTTTTATCTACATTAATATATATGTTTGTATGATTCCTTTTAGACTCTTATCTCTGGACATTAAAGAAAGAAGTCACTGTCTCCTAAAAAAATAAAAAAGGTGTGTGTCTGTCTGTCTGTCTATCTGTCTGTGTAATTTTGCATACAACTTAGGGGCTCCAGAGATTTGAACCTCTCAAAGCCCACGAGTCCAAAATGAACCTATACACATATACAAACACAGTACTCTAAAAATGAGAAGACAATGAAGTAAGCACATTATCTACAAAGAGGACAGAAAAGGATTAGCGCCACAATAGCAGCGTTGTCAAGAATACCTAGTCAACACACAGTGACTAGCAGAACAGAGATGCGCTTTGCTACAAACATCACTAGCACTACTGTCAAATACAGTAAGGATGAAGGCGTCACTTCCACCTGTCGCTCACCCTCAGGTTGATGGTGCAGACTGTAAAACTCTCAGGCAATGACATCTGCTACCTTCTCACACCATTTGTTTGATGGACAAAAGATTAATACTGAATGGTTATCCCGAATGGTCTCATAGCATAAACTAACAATGTGGTCTTCATCTCCCTAAAAAAAGAAAGAGAAATAGCTACGTCAGTCATATCTCTGAAACATCTCAAATTGTGTTGAAATTATACATTTTGATTCATAAGAAAGGTTTTCTACTAAAAGGCGTAATAAAAGTCATTTACAATAAAAATAAACTGTACAATAAATATAATGTAGTTTATAAATATAAATAAAATTTACAGCAAGTATAATGCTGACAGGTGAAAAGTTTTTATTCATTCAACTTGTGGTTATTAACTCAGGCTCTGGAGATACATTGGTGAATAAAACAAAGACTTAAATGGCAAGGAATTTACAGTATCACTAAAAACACAGGAAGGATAAAAAAACACATGGTGTGCTTTAGGAGAAAGATTTGCCATATTTAGAGTCTCATATTTCATAGAGATTTAAAGATGTAAAGGAGAGATTTCCCTGAAATAGCAAGTGAGCTGATGTGAAGGTGGAGAAACACTATCTCAATGGGAATTATACATTCCAAACAGAGTCAAGAGTCTGTGTGAATGCCCTGTAGAAACCGCTCCATGCTGAAAGAATGCCAACGTGTGCAAGGGTATCAGGGAGTAGCTTTCATTTATCAAGTACTTTATAAGTGATACACACACACACACACACACACACACACACTCATACTTAATTATTACCAAAACCAAGTATGTTATTCTACTTGGTGGATACAAAGATAGAAAGTTCAGAGAGGTTTTACGACTTAACTAATACTACCTCAGACATTTTGTGTACCTCTCTTCATTGTCAGAGGAAAGTCTATCTGACTCCTAAAACAAAAATCTTCAGGGCTAGAGAGATAGCTCAGTGGTTAGGAGCACTGACTGCTTTTCCAGAGGTTCTGGTTCAATTCCCAGCACCCACATGGCTGCTCACAACTCTGTAGCTCCAGTACCATGGGACCTGGCGCCTTCACAAACACTCATGCAGGCACAACACCAATGCACAAAAAGGAAGATAAATACATAAATCTTTAAAAATACAATCCTTTCATTCAGCGTACTTACTATATAGTGGTTATACATTCAACAGAGGTCAGTGTCCCACATGAGCATTTAATATAAACCATAGGGAAATCTCCTCATTGACTAGAAAACATGCATTTCAATGTTTATATTATAGGTCAGGAAATAAAGTCATCTAAATGGAAAGCATATTACATTCTCTTTCTCACTATCCTCATCAATTCCTTAGAATAAAACAGATTGACTTAGTATCGATTCTAACAGATACATAATATATTTTCTGCTCCTACACAACCTCTAATTATATAATTAAAAACTGTTAATAGCTTGGTAGGACCACAAAGGCACTGACAGTGGAGATAGAACAGAAATAATTCACCTTCACTTGGAGCAGGGGTTGAAATTCTCTCACAAGCTTCATTGAAGAATCATATATGGAATTTCCTATTTTTATTGATTCCAAAAGTGATACAGGGCGAAAGTCAGTATGGTAAAGTTCAGCATTCAGCCAGGAAGCCACAAGCTGCAAGTTAGGAAGAGTGGCACTCATGCCAACAATCTGCACAGCACTAGACAGAGTGCTGGCTGAGTCTGCCTGGCTGAAAAAACAAATGAAAATCACATTAGGAAACATGCAGGAAGTAACACATAGTACTGCTAGCAATACTCTTGGTTATGGCCTTTGGTATACAGATGCAGGCATTCCTTTAGAGTACAGATCCAGGTATAAAATTACTAGAGCACAGATTACTGGCCAGATAATTCAAATTTAATGAATAATATGAAGCTGTTTCCAGGGAGACTGTACCAACAAAGTAGTGCTCCCACAATCTGTGTGTTCTACTGTTCCACAGTCTTGTCACCATCTGACGACTATACTGTCAATCATCTTAATAATATTATGGAGAGACTACAGGAATAGTTTTTTGTTTGTTTATTTTTTGTTTTGTTTTGTTTTTTCCAAGACAGGCTTTCTCTGTGTAGCCCTGGCTGTCCTGGAACTCACTCTATAGACCAGGCTGCCCTCGAACTCAGAAATACACCTGCCTCTGCCTTGCGAGTGCTAGGACTAAAGGCATGTGCCACCACTGCCCAGCTAGGAACAGTTTTTTGAAGAAGTAATTTCTGAAGATTAATGATGCTTTGTGACATTTCACATGTGCAGACTGTTTGAAACTTCTCTTCCAAATGCTTATTTAAGCCTCTCACTGATATACTCGGTTGATTTTCCTAAGCTGTAGCATTTTTCACATGTTTACACAAAAGTCCAAAATCTGTTATTTGTGAACATTGTAGGCATTTTCTAGTTATATTTTCCTTGTACTTGTTAGGGATAAGTATGTAGCACAGTGTACAGAAAACCAAGCCCTCAAACAATAAAGATATTTAATAGTCTAAGGAGATAACTAGGCTTTTCAAAAGGTAAAAACAATCACAACATGCTACAGCTGA
>NW_018391839.1:16188-20427 GCF_900095145.1 Mus pahari | reverse complement strand
ACAATATGAACTAATCAGTGCCCCCAGAGCTTGTGTCTCTAGCTGCATATGTAGCAGAAGATGGCCTAGTTGGCCATCATTGGGAAGAGAGGCCCCTTAGTCTTGCAAACTTTATATGCCCCAGTACAGGGGAACACCAGGGCCAAGAAGTGGGAGTGGGTGGTTAGGGGAGCAGGGCTGGGGGAGGGTATAGGGGACTTTTGGGATAGCATTTGAAATGTAAATGAAGAAAATATCTAATAAAAAATTAAAAAAAGAAAGAAAACTATACATTTGTCTTAGGGTGTATATTCCTGCACAAACACCATGACCAAGAAGCAAATTGGGGAGGAAAGGGTTTATTCAGCTTACACTTTTCATACTGCTGTTGATCACCAAAGGATGTCAGGACTGGAACTCAGGCAGGTCAGGAAGCAGGAGCTGATGCAGAGGCCATGGAGGGATGTTCCTTACAGGCTTGCTTCCACTGGCTTGCTCAGCCTGCTCTCTTATAGAACCCAAGACTACCAGCCCAGAGATGGCACCACTCACAAGAGGACCTTCCCCCCTCGATCACTAATTGAGAAAATGCCTTACAGCTGAGTCTCATGGAGGCATTTCCCCAACTGAAGCTCCTTTCTCTGTGATAACTCCAGCTGTGTCAAGTTGACACAAAAGTAGCCAGTACACCATTTCATCTAGATTTTCCAGTTCTGTTGAGTATAGTCTTTTATAGTAGGATCTGATGATGTCTTGATTTTCCTCCATTTCTATTGTTATGTCTCCCTTTTCATTTCTGTTTTTATTAATTTGGATACTGCCTCTTGGCCCATTATTTAATTTGGCTAGAGTTTTATCTATTTTGTTGAATCTTTCAAAGTACCAGATTTTGGTCTTGCTGATTTTTTGTATTTTCTTTGTTTCTATTTGCTTAACTTCAGTCCTAAGTTTGACTATTTCCTTCCTTCTACTCCTCTTGTGTGAGTTTGCTTCTTTTTGTTTTAGAGCTCTCAGGTGTGCTGTAAGTTGCTAGTGTAAGGACTCTCCAGTTTCTTTTCCAGGGCACTTAGTGCTATGAATTTTCCTCTTAGCACTTAGCATTGTGTCCCATAAGTTTTTTGTTTGTTATTCACTTTACATCCCACTCACTATCTCCCTCCTATAACCTCCTCCTACAAACTTTTCACTATATCTTCTCCCATTCTCCTCTCAGGAGGTGAGGTCCCCTGGGTACCCCTCCTACCTTAGCACTTCAAGCCTCTGTGAGGCTATGCACATCCACTCTCACTGAGGCCAGTCAAGTCTGTACATAGGCTAGTCCATTATGTGCATATGGAGCTCACATGGTGTTTGAAGCCCCAGAACTGGAGTTACAGATGGCTATGTTGTCCTTGTGGTTGCTGAGAACCGAACTTTGATCTTCTAAAAGAGCAGCTAGTGCTCTTAGCTTGAGCAATCTCTTTATCTCCCACCATTCTAGTATTTGTTTGAGGATATTTTGCCTTAAGATTCACCAGGAATATTGGCTTTGAGTTTTCTCATTATGTTCTGTCCCCATTGGTTTGGTATCAGGATAGTACTGGCTTGTAGAATGTGTTTAGAAGTAACCCTTCTGCTTCATTTTTGAGGACTTGTTTGGTAAGAATTTCTGTCAACTTTTCCTTACCTGTTTTGACAAACTCAGCATTGCTACTGTCACAAGTCCTGTACTTTCCTCTGATAGGTATTTTAAAATATTATTATACCCCTTCACAAAGGGATTATGATTTTCATTTCCTTGCCATAGTTATAAGAGAGAAATTATGATCTAAATTTATTCACATTGAATACATTGTTATAATAGCAAAAAAATTCATAATTGTTTATTAGTTTACCAGAAAAAATGTTTGCATAAAATGTATGAAATTTGACACATTCATGTAGTCAGAATAATTGTAAAAAAATATTCACATAGCTTCCAGTTTCACCAACATGACATATAAAAAGTTATTTATCTTTTATTTTTAGATATCGCAGCTATAGAACAATGGATGATAAAGATCACAATGCATGAAGGATTAAACATTTATGAAACTGATGGGACCCTATTGGATCTTGTCCGAGGTAAATATCAACATATTTCCTGTGTGGAACTGGGTGAGTTCAGAGGATCTTGATGGAGTCAAAGGAAAAGAAAAGAATGATTAAAATATATAAAAATTTTCCTCAAAAAATTTCCTAATCATAGTAAGTAAAAAATCAGTATGTATTTTATGATTAATAATTAAAATGAATTTTTCTTGAATTCTTAGAAATGAATTTTATTATTTTGGGATGACATGTTCTTTTGAAAACTCTTTTCAGGACTAGTGAAATGGCTTAGTTATTAAGCGTGTAGGCTGACCTTCTGGTGCACACCTCACACCGACAACTTCAGCAGTCATGGATTCATGCACCACTATGTACTTCTCAGATCTGCTAACAGGAAACCCACCTCAGGGAAAAAGACAGACACCACCTCAGAGTGAAAGGCTGGAAAACAATTTTCCAAGCAAATGGTCTGAAGAAACAAGCTGGAGGAGCATTTTTTTAAAACTTATACTTAGCTGATGACAATTTGTATCTAGTAAGAAAGAAACCAACATCTATCGTATGTTTTATATTTGAAGTCTTGTTCAGATAAACTGGGTAATCATCTATTCTCTACCCTTATAATAGAATGATTTACTCTTTATTCATAACCCCGCCTTTCATGGTGCACAGTGAAACCTGTAGTCACATCCCTAGACCACAAGATCCTGAAACTCAGTCCCAACCTTGAATGAGATGTTTTCTTCGATCATTAACTTTTTTTTATTGCAAGTCATACTGTTTAATGTTTTGTCCCAATGTAAGGAAACTATACAGATGCTAATGAAAGAGGGCCAGTGTAAATATTTTTAACTTACTAAATGTCCCCCACGCTGTCTCAAACAGCAGACACCCACTGTGTTCCTTCCCCTGCAGATCTCTAGTGCTCACAAAAAATGTCCAGGGACACATAGAGAACAATAAAATAAAGCAGTAAAATACAGGCCACCAACCCAGTTACAGATCAGTCAGACAGCAAAAAAATCATTCTTGAAATAAAGAAAATCTATGTAAAAGTTCAGTTTCATTTATGAGGGAGACTGACACACATGCCATTATGTGTCCTGAAGCAGGCAACTGGTCAGTGGAGATGTGGGCACAGGGTTCTCAACATGGAGGGTAGAACTTTTACTAAGCCTATTTTTGTATATATTTTTGTATAATCCCAGCACTTGGGAGGCAGAGGCTGGCAATTGCTTTTGCAGAGGACCAGAGTCTGGTTCCCAGAACAGAAATGGTAGCCAATAACTACGTCAACTCCAGTTCTAGGGACATCTGATGCTATATTTTGGCTTCTGAAGGCACCAGTCATCAATGTGGTACAAAATTATATATGCAAGAAACACACACACACACACACACATACACACACACACACACACGCACACATACACACAGTAAAATTAATGGAATCTTTAACAATTAGAAAAATATTGTAATTAAACTTCAAATGTCATACAAAGCAGTGCTCTGAATTTTTCATGCATGCATAGCGAGTATTTTTTGTTTGTTTGTTTGTTTTCATGACAGGGTTTCTCTGTGTAGTTCTGGCTGTCCTGGAACTCACTCTGTAGACCAGGCTGGCCTCGAACTCAAATCCGCCTGCCTCTGCCTCCCAAGTGCTGAGATTAAAGGCATGCGCCACCAAGCCCGGCTGCATAGCGAGAATTAAAAACATAATATGTTATAACATATAATGTTACATATGTAATAACACCCACTCCCACTACTTGGCCCTGGACTTCCCCTGTGCTGACTCATATAAAGTTTACAAGACTCAGGGGCCTCTCTTCCCAATGATGGCCGATTAGGCCATCTTCTGCTAAGTCCCAGTTTTCAATTCTTGATCTTACAGCACAAACCATTGCTGCTCTCTGCAGGAATTTTTCCCTGTGCCTATATCTTCGAGGCTTTTCACCACTTTCTCCTCTATAAGTTTTAATGTCTCTCGTTTTATGTGGAGTTCCTTGATCCACTTAGACCTGAGCTTTGTATAAGGAGATAAGAATGGATCAATTTGCATTCTTCTACATGATAACCGCCAGTTGTGCCAGCACCATTTGTTGAAAATGCTGTCTTTTCCCCACTGGATGATTTTAGCTCCCTTGTCAAAGATCAAGTGACCATAGGTGTGTGGGTTCATATCTGGGT
>NW_018391839.1:0-14058 GCF_900095145.1 Mus pahari | reverse complement strand
CAGGTTGCTAGTATATGCTCTCTCTAGTTTCTTTTTGGAGGCACTCAGGGCTATGAGTTTTCCTCTTAGGAGTGCCTTCATTGTGTCCCATAAGTTTGGTTATGTTGTGGCTACATTTTCATTAAACTCTAAAAAGTCTTTAATTTCTTTCTTTATTTCATCCTTGACTCAGGAATCATTGAGTAGGGTGTTGTTGAGTTTTCACGTGAGTGTTGTCTTTCTATTATTTATGCTGTCATTGAAGATCAGCCTTAGTCTGTGGTGATCTGACAGGATGCATGGTATAATTTCAATATTTTCGTATCTGTGGAGGCCCATTTTGTGGCCAATTATATGGTCAATTTTGGAGGAGGTACCATGTGGTGCTGAGAGAAGGTGTATCCTTTTGTTTTAGGATAAAATGTTCTGTAGATAGCTATTAAATTCTTTTGTTTCATAACTTCTGTTAGTGTCCATGTGTCTCTGTTAATTTCTGTTTCCAGGATCTGTCCATTGGTGAGAGTGGGGTGTTGAAGTCTCCCACTATTGTGTGGGATGCAATGTGTGCTTTGAGCTTTACTAAAGTTTCTTTAATGAATGTGGCTGCTCTTGTATTTGGAGCATAGATATTCAGAATTGAGAGTTTCTCTTGGTAGATTTTACCTTTGATGTGTATGAACTGCCCCTCCTTGTCTTTTTTGATAACTTTGGGTTGGAAGCCAATTTTATTTGATATTAGAATGGCTGCTTGAGCTTGTTTCTTCAGATCATTTGCTTGGAAAATTATTTTCCAGCCTTTCAGTCTGAGGTAGTCTCCGTCTTTTTCCCTGAGGTGGGTTTCCTGTAAGCAGCAAAATGTTGGGTCCTGTTTGTGAAGCCAGTCTATTAGTGTATGTCTTTTTATTGGGGAATTGAGTCCATTGATGTTAAGAGAAATTAAAGAAAAGTAATTGCTTCCTGTTATTTTTGTTGTTAAAGTTGGGATTCTGTTCTTGCGGCTGTCTTCTTTTAGTTTTGTTGAAGGATTATTTTCTTGCTTTTTCTNGNGTGTAGTTTCTGTCCTTGTGTTGGTGTTTTCCCTTTATTATCCTTTGACCGACTGCATTTGTGGATAGATATTGTGTGAATTTGGTTTCATCATGGAATACTCTGTTTTCTTAATCTATGGTAATTGAGAGTTTTGCTGGGTATAGTAGCCTGGGCTGCCATTTTTGTTCTCTTAGGGTCTGCATAACATCTGTCCAGGATTTTCTGGCTTTCATAGTCTCTGTTGAGAAGTCTGGTGTAATTCTAATAGGCCTGCCTTTATGTGTTACTTGACCCTTTTTCCTTACTGCTTTTAATATTCTATCTTTATTTAGTGCATTTGTTGTTCTGATTATTATGTGTCAGGAGGAATTTCTTTTCTGGTCCAGTCTATTTGGAGTTCTGTAAGCTTCTTGTATGTTCATGGGCATCTCTTTCTTTAGGTTTGGGAAGTTTTCTTCTATAATTTTGTTGAAGATGGGCCTTTAAGTTGAAAATCTTCATTCTCATCTACTCCTATTATCCATAGGTTTGGTCTTCTCATTGTGTGTCCTGGATGTTTTGAGTTAGGATCTTTTTGCATTTTGCATTTTCTTTGATTGTTGTGCCTATGTTCTCTATGGAATCTTCTGCACCTGAGATTCTCTGTTCCATCTCTTGTATTCTGTTGCTGATGCTCACATCTATGGTTCTTGATTTCTTTCCTAGGATTTCTATCTCCAGAGTTGTCTCCCTTTGGGTTTTCTTTATTATTTCTACTTCCCTCTTTAGGGCTTGGATGGTTTTGTTCAATTCCATCACCTGTTTGGTTGTGTTTTCCTGTAATTTTTAAAGGGATTTTTGTGTTTCCTCTTTAAGGACATCTACCCGTTTAGCAGTGTTTTCCTGTAATTCTTTAAGGACATCTACCTCTTCAGCAGTGTTCTCCTGTATTTCTTTCAGTGAGTCATTAATGCCCTTCTTATAATCCTCTACCAGCATTATGAGGTATGCTTTTAAATCTGAGTCTTGCTTTTCGGGTGTGTTGGGGTATCCAGGACTGGCTGAGGTGGGAGTGCTGGGTTCTGATGATGCTGAGTGGTCTTGGTTTCTGTT
Source organism: Mus pahari (assembly GCF_900095145.1). Lineage (NCBI taxonomy): Eukaryota > Metazoa > Chordata > Mammalia > Rodentia > Muridae > Mus > Mus pahari. The sequence continues at coordinate 11,958 of NW_018391839.1, read as the reverse complement.
AGTAAGATTCCTACATTTGCCTTTCGGCCATCTGGTAATCTCTGGAGTTAGTTGTTATAGTTGTCTCTGGTTGAAGCTTGTTCCTCCTGTGATTCTGTTAGCCTCTGTCATCAGTCCTGGGAGTCCAGCTCTCTCCTGAGTCTCAGTGGTCAGAGTACTCTCCGCAGGCAAGCTCTCCTCTTGCAGGGAAGTTGCACAGAGGTCTGATGTTCAGACCTGCCTCCTGGCTGAAGATGAAGGCCCGAAACGAGGCCTGTCCCTGAAGATGTGTCACCTTTGCAGTTTGCTCACTCACCTGCACAGACTAGTCTCTGAGGGACCCTGAACACAATATGGCTCCCCTACCAGCTCAGGCAGTGAAAACCCTCCTGGGCAGATACCTCTCCTCTCACAGGGAAGGTGCCTGGATGTCTGGAGCCCGAAATGGGGTCTGTCCCAGAAGCTGTGCTGCTTCTGCAGTCCGCATTCTCACCAGTGCAGACTGGAGCCTGGGTGACCTGGAGCAAATATTAATCCCTTACCAGCTCAGGCAGTCACATTACCAATTTTTAACTGATTAAGTGTAATGTCATATGTTCATGGGTATTTTGCCTGTACACTTGTCTGTGCATCAGGTGTGGTGACTGGTGCCTTAGGAGATCAGAAGATAACATTGGATGTCCTGAAACTGGAGCTTCAAACAATATTGAGCTGCTCTGTGTGCTGAAAGAGCAGCCAGTGTTCCCAACTGCTGAACTATCTCTCCCACCTCTACTTTGTCACCTACACCTTTTGGACAATCAAATATTTCCCTTATTTAGTTTTCCTATAACCCTTAAAAAAAAGTAATGGTGTTCCAGTTTTAAGAGTTCTGCTTTGATTTAATTGCCTAAATTTGTCTTCCACAGAGCCTATTCTTCAGTGGAAACTTGGACGTATACTTAGAGATTTTGAGATGGATTATATATATGATGATGTGAAAGAAATGATAGTGACAAAGAGCCCCTGTGCCAATGATGTGGCTTTAATAGGCCTTAATACGAGACCATCATCCAGTGGTAAGTTTACAGTCTGATTGAACATTAGGAGGAACCAGTTTTATGTAGTTTTTAAGGGTGGTTTTAAGTGGAAGCACACACGGAATGCATACAGAGAGTAAAATGTATTATTTTTCACTCTGCCTCTTTTGCATGCCAGTGTGATGTACTAGGAGAGATACTCCTCTGTTGTGGCCTTTGCTATGTGAATGGTGACTCATATCTGGGCATGATGGCATATGCTTATAATCCCAGCTTCTTGGCACTCTGAGGTAAAATGACTAAGTTTAAGGTTAACTTGAGCTCCTTCTTTTAGACCCTGCTCCAAAAACCAACCAAACAAGCCCATCAGTCAATCAATAGGTAGCTGTCCTGGCTAACTAGTCCTCTGTTCTCTAAGTTTGTTGCGTATTCCCAGAGATTACCAAGCCCACTCAGTCAGTCAACAGGGTCTTGAGAGAGGGAGTGAAGACAAAGACAGACAACAGTATATCATGACTCCAGCAAGCACTGAAGCAAGTTTATTTCTTTTCCCAAGCTGCTTTTATACCATTCTAAGTACATGCAAAGAATAGGGTCAGTTCTTGGTCCAGAAACAAATAAGACATAAACAAAAGTCCTGTGATCATTGCACACAGGGACTTATTAAGATGATCAAGATACAAGGAACACATTCCTCAGCTGTATTTTTCTTGAGCCTACTTCCTTGTCCTAGTCCAGTGTCAAATATTCTTGCCAATTTCCTTGAAGCAGTGCCAAGAGCTCTCCACATAGAGATTTTTTTACTGCTTCTAGTCTATTTTCTTTTCTGCCATGTATAAATCACATTATTGTTGTTCCAGAGACACTATCTATGTATCAATTTATCAACGTATCTATGTAACTATGAATCTATGTATCTATGTATCTATCTATCTGTCTATCTATCTATCTATCTAGAAGGTATTTTCAACCTATTGTTAAATATCTAGTGACATATGCAGTAAAAATAGCTATTTTTCTCTAGACTCTCATTTACAATACTTTTGGCATCAAATGTGTGGATTTTCTAGCACTTGACATTTTTTCTGTTTACTGAAGTGCCCAAGCGGGCATCCTGAGATTTAATTCACCTTTGGGAATAGAAGATAGAGTCACTATTAACACTCACAAGTTAAAAAAGCACTGCCTCCTATTTCAGATTCCAGTAACAAGTCCCAGGATATGACCTGTACTTCTAACCTGGCTGCTATAAATCAAAGGATCTTATGAGCCCCCTCTTAAATTCAGTACTTTTTTAGACTGTCCAAAGTAATAAGGAGATTTTCTCCTTCTGTGTCTGGATGCATTCAAAATTATGCCTCTTTAACAGTACCAGAGTGCTGTCAAGAATGTTAGAAAGGATGCAGCTGACCAACAATCAAAAAGGTACTAAGTGTAATATCTAGGCAGTTCCCAAGCACAGGAAGTTCTGTCCCATGGCAATGCATTACATGATCTCCCAGGACATTGGTATGTATATCAACCTGGAATTCCTCTAAGGCCTGCAATTTACAGATTGTACGCTTCACTACATAGGAATGATCAATCATTAACTAAACCCCTAGCTTCTCCCTTCTTGAGGCCTAGGTATGAAGGTACAAGTCTCAACTTCAAAGTAGGGTTTGGTCTTGGCTGTGTCAAGATGAAACTGAATGTCTCCTTCCCAGCCTCCAGTTTTTGAAACTCATCAAAGTAGACAATAAGTACAAATTCCATACTTCTTATGAGAAGTGCATGGTGCAAAAGTTGCTACTATTGTTCAGGAGAATATTGTCATACGACAAGGTTTTCTACTTGAGAGAGGTGTCTTGACCCAGTGAAGAGTGTAGCTGCTATTGAGTAAGGGTCATTTGTGTTAAGAGCCAAGGATATTTGAGGACAGAATGTGTAAATTTCTTTAGTGATGCTATGTGTGTGCTAATCCAAGTGATATAAGGTTGGGGGTGTGGGTCAGGGAGAGAAAGAGTAGAGAGTTGAGGAAGGGAGAGCAGGAGAGAGAGAGAGAGAGAGAGAGAGAGAGAGAGAGAGAGAGAGAGAGAGAGAGAGATTTATTACACAGATAGATACTCTTACTTTGTTAGTTATGGCCCAAGAGAACTAGTAGAGGACATTTGTTTTTCAATTTCTCTAAAGGAGATGGCTTCCCTCAATTTACTGTCTAAAGTCTTTATAAACAATAAAGGAAAGAAGGCTAGATCAAAAGCTCCCAACAGTCATTCTCCTTTTACTACACGTGTCCTGCAACAAAGACACTATGCAATTGCTATGAAGAAACAACACACCAAGAAAAATAAGGAAGATATTCCATGACAAAACCCAATTTACACAATATATTTCCAAGATCCAGCCATACAAAGGCTAATAGATGGAAAACACCCACACAAGGAGGGAAGCTGCACCCTAGAAAATCAAGAAAGTAATCTTTCAACACACCCAAAATAAAATAGCTGCATAAACATAATTCTACCCCTAATAACAAAAATAACAGGAAGTAACACCCCCCCCCTTAAAAGACGTAGACAGACAGACTAGATACATAAACAGGATTCAGGATATTGTCGCATACAGGAAACTTACCTCAGTGATAAAAGAAGAGAGTAAAAGGTTGGAAAACAATTTCCCAAGCAAATGGTCCCAAGAACCAAGCTGGAGATGTGTACTGGATAGCTTTGTGTCAACTTGACACAGCTGGAGTTATCACAGAGAAAGGAGCTTCAGTTGGGGAAGTGCCTCCATGAGATCCAGCTATAAGGCATTTTCTCAATTAGTGATCAAGTGGGGAGGTTCCCTTGTGGGTGGTGCCATCTCTGGGCTGGCAGTCTTGGTTTCTATAAGAGAGTGGACTGAGCAAGNCAGTGGAGGCAAGCCAGTAAAGAACATCCCTCCATGGCCTCTGCATCANCTCCTGCTTTCTGACCTGCTTGAGTTCCAGTCCTGCATCCTTTGGTGATCAACAGCAGTATGGAAAAAAGCAGCCGAATAAACCCTTTCCTCCCCAACTTGCTTCTTGGTCATGATGTTTGTGCAGGAATAGAAACCCTGACTAAGACAAGATGCCATTCTAATATTGAATAAAACCAACTCTCAACCAAAAGTTATCAAAACAAAAAAAGATAAGGAAGAACACTTCATACTGGTCAAAGGAAAATCTACCAAGATGAACTCTCAATTCTGAACATCTGTGCTCCAAATGCTAGGGCACCCACATTCATAAAAGAAACTTTACTAAAGCTCAAAGCATACATTGCACCCCACACAATAATAGTGGGAGACTTCAACACCCCACTCTTAGCAATGGAAACATGATGGAAACAGAAACTAAACAGAGACACAGTGAAACTAACAGAAGTTATGAACCCAATGGATTTAACAGATATCTACAGAACATTTCATCCTAAAGCAAAAGAATATACGTTCTTCTCAGCATCTCATGATACCCTTTCTAAAATTGACCATATAATTGGTCACAAACAGGCTTCAACAGATGCAAAAAAATTGAAATAATCTCATTTCCCCTATCAGATCACCACAGACTAAAGCTGGTCTTAAATTCCAGCAAAAACAACGGAAAGCACACATACATATGGAAGCTGAACAATGCTCTACTCGATGATAACTTTGTCAAGGAAGAAATAAAAAAAGAAATTAAAGGCTTTTTAGAATTTAATGAAATTGGAGACACATCAAACCAAAACCTATGGGACACAATGATAGTAGTGGTAAGAGGAAGCTTAAAAAGTACCTCCAAAAAGAAACTGGAGAGAGCTTTCACTAGCAGCTTGACAGCGCTCCTGAAAGCTCCAGAACAAAAAGAAGCAAATACACCCAAGAGGAGTACATTGCAGGAAAGAATCAAACTCAGGGCTGAAATCAACCAAATGGAAACAAAAAGCACTATACAAAGAATCAAAAAAAACAGGAGCTTGTTTTTAGGGAAAATCAGCAAGATAGATACACCCTTTTCCAGACTAACCACAGGACACAGAGACAGTATCCAAATTAATAAAATCATAAATGAAAACGGAAACATAAGAACAAAGTATATCTTAAAATAACGATTCTGGGCTGGGCAGTGGTGGCACACGCCTTTAATCCCAGCACTTGGGAGTCAGAGGCAGGCGGATTTCTGAGTTCGAGGCCAGCCTGGTCTACAGTGTGAGTTCCAGGACAGTCAGGGCTACACAGAGAAACCCTGTCTCTGAAAAACAAAACAACAAAACTATTCTATTTTTTGAATATCAACAGTTGAAAATATTAAAATAATGTTCTACAAAAAGAAAAGAAAAAAGAAAGGAAAATAAGGAAGAGGTTATAGAATAAAGAAAACTATGGGGTAAAAGAATGAAGAAAAACCAAAGTAAAATACCAGCAGCTGTGTTCCAAGCAATGTAGGTAGTTTCATTGAAAGCTATTGCTTTCTTTGTTGTTGTTTTGGAACAGGATATTAGTGGGTAGGTGACTAGAGCAGCTGGCTTGGAGCTTATTATGCAGACCAGGCTGGCTTCAAACTATAAAATATTCATGTGTCTCTGCCTCTCATGTACTGGGATTAAAGATTCATGCCACCAATCCAAGCAATAATTTTTTCCTACTGTGTCTGAATACAGTAAGCATCTTTACCAGTAACAAATAAATTATCAAACCTTGAGATAAGATTGAGAACAAACCATACGCACCACACACACACACACACACACACACACACACACACACACACACACACACACAATTCCTTAGAGTACCTTGTAACATACTAATGATTTAATCAATGTATTTGGAGTAGCAACAGAAAAAGTCTACTTCCAAATTTGTATGATTTACTACTGTCTTAGAGTCTGATTCATACCTCTGAGTATAAATGACTTCTTCTGCTGAGTTTAGTCAATATCACGTTGTCATGCCTCTCTCTGCTTTCCCTATCCTAGAAACTATGTCAACCCAGATGAAAACTCAGCCCATTTCCTTCTTTGTTCCATTGATACATCTTTCTCTTTATTCATCTACCTACACCAACACTCCATGCACCTCAGTAGAGCAGCCACACTCAGCCCTCCATGTTCTATCATAATATTCATGCAATAGTCACAGGAGTCAATGAGATGGTTCATAAAATGTGATGGTGTAACCTGGACCTACTTCATCCTTCCAATGTCTTTGGAAGTGAGAGTGTGAGGCAAAGTGAGGAGAGGAAAGATCAGGTTCTTTGATGGCAATTCTTGGTTGTCAACTTGACTATATATACAATTAATTAAAACCCAAGTAGATGGGCATTCCCATGGGGAATTTTTCTTTCATTGGAAATAGCATGAGCTTTCTCCATGCTCCCCCCAGAGTGTTTTTTTTTTAAAGAAGAGACTGTTTGTCCCTACTGCTTATCTACTGTTCATTGTGGAAAATAGATAATTTGAGTAGGGAAGAACCACCTTTAATTTAGGCCACACACCCTTTGCTGGCTGCTTCAATAAAGGACATATAAAATGAAGCATTTGTTCTTTGCCTGATTGTTCTTGCTGTCCCTGGCAAATCCATTCCCTCAATGTCATTAAACCCTACCTGTGGGTTTAAGTTCCGCCCATTCACTGGAGTGTGGGACAGACCACTGGGAGGCAAAAAACTGGAGGAGTGTTTTTGACTGCCTTTACCCAGGACCACTGATGTCAGGTGCTGGACTTTAGGGAAGTACCAAGTATGACTCAGGGGTGTGGGGAAAGGCACTTTAAAATGTGAGAGGCCAAAGCTGGGGTTCCCTGCCTCCAGGAAATCCAGTCTCTGCTGGTTTATTGCACAGAGTTACTGGGAATGAAGATTCAGGAGCTGGTCCATGGGCTGCAATGCACCAGGGACGAGGTGTTCCCAAACTCCTGAACCTCCAGGAGTTGCTGAGTCTAGAAGAGTTGGGAACAGAGTTGAGGACCCACAGACTGAGGACTAAAATGAACGTGGGGCTGGGAAAATGAGGAACTCCAGCTTAGCTTACTTGTGATTGTCCTTAGTTTAGCAGGGGTTGTAGGAAGTGCAGAGAGGCAGTCTATGGGAGACTTAGTCTAAAACTGTGTAGGCAAAGGCTTTCTCCATGCTCCCCCCAGAGTGTTTTTTTTTTTTTAAGAAGAGACTGTTTATCCCTACTGCTTATCTACTGTTCATTGTGGAAAATAGATGCATATCAACTTCTCAGAATGAGTCAGAAATTATTTTTTTGCAGCAAGGAATGTCTGGGAAGGGAAGATTATTGACTAAACCATAGGGGCCTCTAAATACCTCATTAGCATGGAGAACTCTGTCCTGGGGCTATGTGACCTAGGGTCAGGTTTCCATAAGTAGGAAGTATAGCATGTGTTCGAGGCTAGGAATCTGGCAGGGAGCATGGACCAGCCTACCATCCCAGGTGGATGCCTGGGTGGCAGAGACTCTGAACCTGCTCCAACTATCAAGTTTCCTGGTATTGGCCACCATCTCACACCTACCTCTTAAGGATTATGAAGACCAGTTGAGGCATCCAGAATAAAGGAATGAACAACTATTGGATTCTTGAACTTCCCATTGGTAAATAGCCATTGTTAGAATAGCTAGACCACAGCCTGCAAACCTCTTATAAATCCCTTGTAATTAATACTTATTGGAATTAGTATATTGAATGAATACATATATATTCATATATTAGAATATATGCACACATATGGGAATAAATATAGTTTTCTGTAAGTTTTATCCTGTCTAGTATAGATTTTGCAGTAGTATTATATAAAACAGAAGTGGTTTCAGAGCAATGGAAATATAAGGATGAAAAATAAAAAAAATAAAGATGAAAACTTTTAATTATCTGGAATGGCCTTTTGAATTTACTGACAGCTATAGTTGCTAAGGTCTCTTCCAGATACTTAAGAGAATACTGAAAGCTCATGGTGTGAACTATTTTATGGACTTATCAAGACTAATGCATTTGATTATACCACTTTGCTGATTATAAGAGGCAAGGGATTTAGTAACTGTAAGAGTTTTGACAATTTGTAAAAAAAAAAAAAAGAAAAAATGGAGTTGGTTGGTTGTTCCAAGAACCTCTGGATAAACTGACAAATGAAAAGAAAAAGCTTCCTGATAAGATCAAGGAACTTCTAGCATCTCAGAACAAAGTGAAAGACAGCAATGAACTCAATGTAAAGTTGACCAGTTCCAGATGTTCATAAACAGTTAAAAGGTGCTTAAGTTTGCCCAAGAAGAGAATGTACAATTGGTAGATATACTGAGAAATTGGCAGATTACCCACATTGATTCCCTAACTTGTGGAGCAAGGGCTGTTATGGTTGGAAAGGTCAAATAGAACCTATTGGAGTAGCATGTACCTGTGAAAACAGTGAATCAAGACAATTATCACAGCCCAGGAGTAATTGCAGAAATTAGTGCCAGTATCAAGCACTTGAAATATGCAGGGATGGGTCGTTTCCATCACATCTCCCATTTACTCTCCTAACTGGCCAGTTCGGAAAATAGATGTTTCTTAGAGAATGACAGTTGGCTATAGAAAGGTATCAGTAGTGACTGATTGCAGCTGCTATACCAGATATTGTCCTTACTTGAGGGGGGTAACACATATACTGGTATGTGGTATGCATCTACTGATCTATCAAATGTCTTTTCTTTTTAAGTACTTGTACATAAGGAACATCAGAAGGAAGTTGCTTTCAGTTGTAAAGGGTAAATGTATACCTTAACAGTTCTACCACAAGGATGTAATAACTATCCACCCCGATTTCATAACTTGGAAGGAATCTTGATTCTCTATTTCTCCCACAAAATATCACCTTGGGCAACTATATTGATTGGACCAAGTATGAGGCAGGTAGCAACCACTTTGGACTTGTTTGCAATAGATATACACATCAGAGAATGGAAAAAATCCAACCAAAATTCAAGTACCTTCTATCTACCTCAGTCAAGGTTTTAGAAGTCCAGTACTGTGGGGGCATGCAGAGATATTCCTTCTAAGGTAAAGGATAAGTTATTGTACCTGGTTCCCTCTCACCACTAAGAAAGAAGCACAACATTTACTGAGCCTATTTGGATTCTAGAGACTGCATATTCCTCACTTGAATATGCTACTCTGGCCCATATACCAAGTGACTCAGAGAGCTGCTAGCTNTGCNTAAGGCTAGCACAGGAGAAGGTTCCTTNACAGGGACAGGCTGCAGAGAAGGCTGATCTACCACATGAGCTATATGATACATCAGACCCAATGATACTTGAGGTGTCAGTTGCAGATAGGGATGCCACTTGGAGCCTTTGGAGGTCCTATATAGAAGAATCACAGAAGACACCTTTGGGATTTTGGAACAAGACTCTACCATCATCTGCAGACAACTATTCTCTCTTTGAGAGACACCTCTTAGCCTGTTAATAGTCTTACTGGAAACTGAACTTTGAACAATGGACCACCAAGTTACCATGCAAACTAAGCTTCCCATTATGAGCTGGGTGACCCACCAAGCCATAAAGTAGGATGCGCATAGCAGCAATCTATTACTAAATGGAAGTAGAATATCAGATCAGGACTGTGGAGGTACTGAAGGCACAGGTAGGATTCATGAAGAAGTTTCTCAAATGCCTAGAGTTTCTACTACTGTTATAATGCTGTTTATTCCCAAGTATGCAACTGTAGCCTCATGGGGTGTGCTCCATATCAGTTGACTATGGAAAAGAAGAGCAGGGCCTGGATTACTGATGGTTCTGCATGTTATGCAGGCACAATGCATAGGTTGACAGCTGCAGCATTATTGCCTGTTTTCTGGGAGCCTCAAAGCACCAGCAAAGAGAAATCATCCCAGTGGGCAAAACATCTGGCAATATACATGGCCATGTATTTGNTTTGGAAGAAAAATGGCCAGATGTGTGATTGTTTATTGGTTCACAGGTTGTATGTAGGCACTGGAATGACTAGATGTCAGGGATTGGAAAGCCAATGGTTAAAACCTTGTGAGAAAGACATATTAGGAAGAAGTATGCAGATAGATCTCTCCAAAAGGGTGAAGGATGTGAAGATACTCGTATCTCATGTAAATGCTCATCAAAAGGTGACTTCAGTTGGGAAAGAGTTCAATAATCAATAAATAGGATGTCCCATTCTATGAAGAGTTAGCCTCTTTCCTATGATATCTTTGTCATTAACCAAAGAGCTCATGAACAAAGAGGCCATGGTGGCAGAGGTGAAGGGTATGTATGAACTTGACAACACAGACTGCCACTCACAAAAGCTGGCCTGGACACAGCTGCTTCTGAGTACCAGATCTTCTGACAGTAAAAACCAACACTGAGCCCCAGTTATGGAGCCTAGATTAAAGATATAGTTTACAGAGTTCTCTAACGTTTACAGAGATCTATAAAGTTGCCTGGCTCTAATTACTTTTTTTTATGGTAGGTCTTTTCATAGGCAAAACTGTTTCTGGATTTTGGACCTTTGAGGAATGCACATGGTATGAGCTGACAGAGTTCATCTTTGCAGAAATTGATGATGGTAATTTTTCTGGCTGTCTTCATCATCATCATTTTATTGATATCAAACTGCATTTAGTATTTCTGAAATGTCTTTGCTAAAGAGCTCACTGTTTCTAATCTATGGTGTGATTTGATTTCTTCCTTCAGAACAGCATGTACTCACAGCGATAGATTTGGTTTTAACAAATCATTTTTTAATCATCCTCACCAATTTGGGTCTTTATGTAAGTAGTGATCTTCGCTATCCAACCACTTCATGGATAAAGGTATGAAAATTGCTTTGCATTTCCTTGTTAGCTTTTAATATAGTCTGTGGTATACAAAGCAATATTTTTCAATTGTGTGATGTGTAATTGTCAGGGCCCATCTAGCATAGGCTAAGGCTAGCAGATAGCCTTCCTAAAGGTGGTCCACTGGGTTTTTGCAGGGTCAGTGGTTGGTGAACTCTATGAGGCAAGGTCCCAAAGAGATCTCAGGGTTGCTTCTTGCAGCTGATATGCTTTTCCTCACATTATTAAATTAATATAATAATCCCTAGTCATTAGCCCATCTTACTGATCAGATTTTGTGCAGATCAACGTAAAGATGAACTTTCATGAATTAATGCAGTTAAGGTGAATTAATGATTCTGTACAATTCCTGATTTGATTAAAATAATTTTAGGAAGCAAGGTTTAAGGAATGGCCTTAGTTGTTTTGCTAGAAAAATGTAATAAAATTAGAATCAAGAATATTATGTGTCCAGTCCTCATAAAACTAAGTAAAGGCTGCATATTAAGAAATACAATGAGCTTTCATAATCACACTAAAAAGATAAATAGGCTGGGAAAAATTGGGTTCAAGGAAAAACATTTATTTCCAAGGATAAAACCATAGGTGTGCACTATGAGAAGGCAAGGCTATGTAAAAGTTGTTGATTTAAATGTACAATGATCATATAAGAATAAAACACTGCTTTGATCTTAGTATCAACATCCTTCTGCAACTCCCATTTTATGTAAAATTTAATTCTGAGTTAGTTTTCAAAAGAACTTTTTGTCTAAGAAGGTATAAAAAGTCCAGAGAAAAGAAATAAATTTGTTGTTTGAATGGTTTGGCTTAAGAAGCTTTACCCGATCCATCCATCCAGCCATCCATCCACCCATTCATTTATGCATCCAATTGTATATGTCTGTTTGTCTATATGTATGTGTGTAGGTATATGTGCATATTTGCAAACAAACCATGAATACTTTTGTAGTTAATTGAGGCAGATTGTAGGGCCTGCCCAGAGTGTGGGTACATGAATGTTTATGGGTCTGTGCATATTTGTCTATAGAAAGCACTTTAATTCTTTTCCTTTCCTTCTTCTCTGCTTCACAAAGAGTTATCCAGCCTAGCCACAGAGGTTTCTGGCTGCTTTGACAGAGAAGAAAGCAATAGCAATAAATCCTTTA
>NW_018391838.1:0-4241 GCF_900095145.1 Mus pahari | reverse complement strand
TTTGAGGTAGTGTCTATCCTTTTCCATGAGGTGGGTTTCCTGTAAGCACCAAAATGTTGGGTCCCATTGTGTAGCCAGTCTATTAGTGTATGTCTTTTTATTGGAGAATTGAGTCCATTGATGTTAAGAGAAATTAAAGAAAACTAATTGCCTCCTGTTATTTTTGTTGTTAAAGTTGGGATTTTGTTCTTGTGCCTGACTCCTTTTAGGTTTTTTTAGAGGATTACTTTCTTGGTTTTTCTAGGATGGAGTTTCAGTCCTTGTGTTGATGCTTTCCCTTTATTATCCTTTGAAGCGCTGGATTCGTGGATAGATACTGTGTAAAATTTGTTTTGTTACGGAATACTTTGGTTTGTCCATCTATGATAGTTGAGAATTTTGCTGTGTATAGTATCCTGGGCTGGCATTTATGTTCTCTTAGGGTCTGTATGACATCTGTCCAGGATCTTCTGGCTTTCATAGACTCTGGTGAGAAGTTTGCTGTAATTCTAATAAGTCTGCCTTTATATGTTACTTGACCTTTCTCCTTACTGCTTTTAATAATCTGTCTTTGTTTAGTATATTTGTTGTTCAGATTACCACCTCTTCCTGAAACCCCAGAGGCCTGTTCCCATCAGGGACTACCAGACTTGTAAACACCAGGGATGACCAAATGGCTAAAGGCCAGCCTAATGACCATCAACAAAGCCAGGGAAATATGGCACCACACAGAACCCAGCCATACTACTATAGCAAGCACTGAAGATCCTAACACACTTGAATCACAAGAAAAATAACCTTTAATCTATTCTTATGACGGTGATAGTAGCATTTAAAGAGGAAATGAATAAATCCCTTCAAGAAATACAGGGAAGAAACACAATAAAACAAGTAGAAGTCCTTAAGGAGGAAATTAGTAAATATGAAGAAATACAGGAAAATACAACTGAACAGGTGAAAGAAACGAATAAAGCTGTTCAAGACATGAAAATGGAAATAGAAACAATAGGGAAGACTCAAACAGAGGCAATTCTGAAGATGGAAAACAAACGAAGAAGAACAGGAAATACAGACACAAGCATCACCAACAGAATACATACCCCCTAAACCCCTAACCCCCTAACCCCCTAACCCCCTAACCCCCTAAACCCCTAAACACCTAAACACCTAACCCCCTAACTCTAACCCTAACACAGACTCTTATGGGGTTATTTGAATTTCTGGAGCTAAGCTTCTTGAGCTCTTTGTATATATTGGATATTAGTACCCTCTCAGATTTAGGATTGGTAAAAATTCTCTCCCAATCTGTTGGTGGCCTTTTTGTCTTATTGACAGTGTCTTTTGAATTACAAAGCTTTGCAATTTTATGAGGTCCCATGTCTCTCTGTCTTTTGCTTTCACTTTTGGCTCACAAGCATGATGTCAGTTGGAAAGCCTCTGTTCTTGTGCTGTCAATTGCAGAGGGCAGATGTGCCTTAACATGACCATAGAAAGTCTGGAGGACACTTCAGGACACCTCCCACCCCCAGAGGGAGACTTGAGGACTCTGCTTCTTTTAGAAATGACAAGACACAGTATCAGCAGAAGCTGATCGAGTATTGCTATAACCTGGTTTCTACCCCTGTGGCAAGGGAAACTCTATGCATAACCTGGTTTCTGCTCTTGTGACAGGGGCAAACTATGTGTTGATTGTCTTTCTCCATGTTCTTGGACTTTGACTGATGTTATTTTTGGTCATGGGACACACTGAATCGACCTATTCAACATCCTAATTAACTACTGGAGGGAAGTAAGGGAAAGAGGAGAAAACTTGTCAGTAGTAGTAAAAAAGGGCAAGTTAGTTACTCTTTGCTTCTCTGAATGGCCCACCTTTGAACTAGGTGGCCACCTGTAGGGACATTCGACTTGCAGGTGATCAAAGCAGTAGAGAAAAGAGTTTTTAGGCCAGGATCCCTCAGGCACCCAGACAAAGTGCCCTATATAGTTGTCTGGAAGAAACTAGTGGAGGAACACCCCACCCCTCTTGGATAAAAGCCTTTTTATCCCCACACCCACCTCAAAGGTTCTGGCCATCAGGAAAAAGGAAACACAAGAGGAGAAATTCAGACCTGAGAAGATATTGACCCTTCAACAGCAGACCTGTTGNTCCAAGACCNCCCTCCTCCATATCCCCCTAGTCTTGCCCCAAGGTACCACCAGCATCAGCACCNGCCCTGGGATCCTTGGCTCATATGGGGAAAGGGCCATTGTACCCTCCTTACAAGATGTAGGAGTGTGAGAAGACCCTCAACTTCCCAGTCCCACCATGAAGACNCAAAGTTTGAGAGCCACCTCCCCTGATACAGTAGTGGCTCTCCTGCTAAGGACGTATGGACCTCTAGATGATAAGGACAACCAGGCTATGAAATATTGGCCCTTCTCTTTGGCAGACTTGTACAACTGGAAGTCCCAACACGCCCCCCCCCACTTTCAATAACCATAAGGGGTTGATTAATCTTTTTGAGACTGTTTTGTTTATTCTACAGCCCACATAGGGTGATATCCAACAACTCATGAGAATGCTCTTCATAACCAAAGAGAGAGAGATAATAATTCAGGAAGCAGTGATTAATAGTCTTCCAACTGCGTTTCTGGTAGGAACCAGAACTGGGTCACCTAGGGCATGAGTCGAAAGATACCCCCACGGTAGCCAGAGGACTCTCCATGTGATCTTTGGATCGCTGGTGAGTGGAANTCAACATCAGTTCCAATCCAATCACGTGGGACCTGAGCCAATAGCAGGGAAGCAGAAAACCTGCCTGACCAGGGGCATAAGTTCCTAACAGTAGGCACCAGCTCTGGGTCACCTTGGGCATAAATTGGAGGACACCCACAAGGGCCCCAGAGGACTCTCCATGTGATCTTTGGATCACTGGTGAGTGGAACACAACATCAGTTCCAATCCAATCACGTGGGACCTGAGCCAATAGCAGGGAAGCAGAAAACCTGCCTGACCAGGGGCATAAGTTCCTAACAGTCTGCACCAGCACTGGGTCATCTAGGGCACAGATTCGGCGGACAAAACCACGGTCCCTCGTGGACTGCCCAAGTGATCTTAGGATCACTGGTGAGTGGAACACAACATCAGTTCCAATCCAATCACGTGGGACCTGAGCCAATAGCAGGGAAGCAGAAAACCTGCCTGACCAGGGGCATAAGTTCCTAACAGTTGGCGCCAGCTCTGGGTCCTGAATCAACTGGGATTATAGGAAAAATAGGCTCCAATCAGATATATTGAGGGCANCAAGNACTNGANATAATCAGATGGCAGGAGGCNAGCATAANAACAGAAGCAACAGAGACCAAGGTTACTTGGCGTCGTCAGAACCAACTCTCCCACCATGGCAAGTCCTGGATACACCATCACATCAGAAAAACAAGGCATAGATCTAAAATCACTTCTCGTGATGATGATGGAGGACTTTAAGAAGGAAATACAGGAGAACACAGGTAAACAGCTAGAAGTTCTTAAAGAGGAAACACAAAAATCCCATAGATAGTTACAAGAAAACACTATCAAACAGGTGAAAGAATTTAAAAAAACCATCCAGGATCTAAATATGGAAGTAGAAACAATAAAGGAATCACAAAGGAGACAACTCTGGAGATAGAAATCCTAGGGAAGAATCAGGAAACATAGATGCAAGCATCAGCAACAGAATAAAAGGGATGGAAGAGAGAATCTCAGGTGCAGAAGATTACATAGGGAACATGGACACAACAAGAAAAGAAAATGCAAAATACAAAAAGATCCTAACTCAAAACATCCAGGAAATCCAGGACACAATGAGAAGAACAAATCTAAGGATAGTAGGAGTAGATGTGAATGAAGATTTGCAATTTAAAGGACCAATAAATATCTTCAACAAAATTCTAGAAGAAAACTTCCCTAACCTAAAGAAAGAGATGCCCATGAACATACAAGATTCCTACAGAAGTACAAATAAATTGGACCAGAAAAGAAATTCCTCCCGACACATAATAATCAGAACAACAAATGTACTANATAAAGATAGAATATTAAAAGCAGTAAGGGAAAAAAGTCAAGTAACATATACAGGCAGACCTACTAGAATTAAACCAGAATTCTTACCAGACACTATGAAAGCCAGAAGATCCTGGATAGATGTTATACAGACCCTAAGAGAACACAAATGCCAGCCCAGGCTACTATACCCAGCAAAACTCTCAATTACCATAGATGGAGAAACCAAAGTATTCCA
>NW_018391837.1:0-4471 GCF_900095145.1 Mus pahari | reverse complement strand
CTGATATAGCTGTCTCTTGTGAGGCTATGCCAGTGCCTGGCAAACACAGAAGTGGATGCTCACAGTCAGCTATCAGATGGAACACAGGGCCCCCAATAGAAGAGGCAGAGGAAGTACCCAAGGAGCTGAAGGGGTCTCCAGAACTCATGTCTCTAGCGGCATATGTAGCAGAAGATGTTCTAGTCAGCCGTCATTGGGAAGAGAGGACCCATGGTCTTGCAAACTTTATATGACCCAGCACAGGGGAACACCAGAGCCAAGAAGGGGGAGTGGGTGGGTCAGGGAGTGGGGGGGGAGCAAGGGTATAGAGGACTTTGGGGATAGCATTTAAAATGTAAACGAAGTAAATACCTAATTCAAATTGGGGGAAAAAAAGAAAAAAGAAAAGAAAAGAAAAGAAGAAAAGGAAAGAAAAAGAAAAAGAAAAGAAACTATAGGGATTTCTATACCCTGGACAAGCTTGAAGACCTCTGACTCAACAATATTAATTTTTCCTCCAAACAAATGATACATGTATTGTATTAGTCAGGGTTTCTATTTCTGCACAAACATCATGACCAAGAAGCAAGTTGGGGCGGAAAGAGTTTATTCAGTTTACACTTCCATACTGCTGTTCATCTCCAAAGGAAGTCAGGACTGGAACTCAAGCAGGTCAGAAAGCAGGAGGTGATGCAGACATCCTGGAGGGATGGTCTTTCCTGGCTTGCTTCCCCTGGCTTGCTCAGCCTGCTCTCTTACAGAACCAAGACTACCAGCCCAGAGATGGCACCAATCAAAAGGGGACCTCCCCGCTTGATCACTAATTGAGAAAATGCCTTACAGCTGGATCTTGTGGAGCCATTTCCCCCACTGAAGCTCCTTTCTCTGTAATAACTCCAGCCTGTGTCAAGTTGATACAAAACTAGCCAGTACAATTGATCCCTTGTCAACTTGACACAGAAACACACCACTGGTAAGCCTCAACCCTTACTTACTTATTCATCCCCAAGATCTAAATAACTTTAAAAGTCCCACAGCCTTTATATATTAAAAGTTCAATCCCTTTAAAATATCCAGTCTCTTTTAAAATCCAAAGTCTTTTTACAGTTAAAAGTCTCTTAACTGTGGGTTCCAGTAAAAAAAAACTTCCTTCAGGAGAGGAAAATATCAGGGCACAGTCACAATCAAAAGCAAAAATTAAACTCCAACTGTCCAATGTCTGGGATCCAACTCATGATCTTCTGGGCTCCTCCCAGGGCTTGGGTCATTTCTCCAGCCATGCCCTTTGTAGCACAGCTTGCCTTCTAGGCTCCAGCTGCCTNTACTCCACTGCTGCTGCTGTTCTTGGTAGTCGTCTCATGGTACTGGCATCTCCAAAATAAATACTTACCCAAATTATGGGACTGGTGAGGTACTGGAATCAGGCTTTCTACTGAAGCAACTGGTTCAGAGTCTGTCCTTTTAGACACCTTATTTCCCTATCTCTTTCATTCCTGTTGAGTATGCAAAATTCAGACACTGAGAGGAAAACATAACAGAAATGTTTGTTGGAGTCAAACATTTGATGGATATGGGCCCTAACAGACTTTTGGTCCCAAACAAAACAGATTGTACACTACTTACAACCCACACATACACTTGATATCCTAAGCAGCAGGTTCAACTCCGACAACCTTTTTGAAGCTGGTATTCATTTGTATTTTCACCCACTAAAAGTACCTCTAACTGTTCAGTTCAGCATAAAAGAATTGGATAGCAGAAACCTAGGTAAACAGTGCCTTAAGAGACAGTCTGAATATTCTGTAAGTTCAATGAATGGGATATACTGGAGAAGACCAAAGCCAGAAGCACCCAGGCGCAGAACAGGAGACTCAGGGAGCAGAGTTCAAAGGGAAGAGACTTTTATTGGACCTTCCATGATAAAACTCCATATTGGACCAAATAGAGCTCCAATTACAACCAGTCATGACAAGATCTTCTGTGTTCAGGATGGTGTCACCATAGACAACACACTTGAAAATCTGCACCTCTGGTCTCCTCACATACACCACTACACCCTCCTACAAAGGTATAGAAACTTCAAACTGGGGTTTATTTATCAAACTTCTTTTTTTTTTTCTGCACTGCAGAAAACTGAGTTTTCTCATTCACACATGTAGATATTCAAAGATATCCAAAGAACATATGGGTATATTACTCTAATCAATAAGTAATGCAGTATCATTTTGATATCAATGAGAAACAAGCATGTTATTTGAATTACATTATATTTGAATCATGTAGACATTCATCAAACAATGTTTCCTTTTCTCCGATTTCAGAGGCTTGATTTGGGATTTGACGCTATACTAGTTCCACAATTTATCTCTTCCAAGGAAATGTATTTCTTTGCACATGTACCTCTGACTATGGCTCCCAACATACAGTGGAAAAAAAGATTTAAAGGTATTCACATGATGAAAACAATGCAGTTCAGGTAATTAATGATTGTAGTTAATTAAAAATGTAGCAAGGTTAACAACCAAGTAAAAGTATCATATCTCTACTGGTCTCCACTCCACAGCAATGCAATATGAATGAATAAAGCCTCAGCATAAGTTTTGAAGGGTACAAATAATATTCAAAGTATGTCTACCCGATGGCTGTAAGGAAAGAGATGAGTTTATATTTTTCTTTTCTTCTCTTTTCTTTCTCTCGTTCTCTCATTCTCTCTCTTTCTCTCTCTCTCTCTTTCATTCTTTCTTTCTTTCTTTCTTTCTTTCTTTCTTTCTTTCTTTCTTTCTTTCTTTCTTTCTTTCTTTCTTTCTTTTTTGGTTTTTCAAGACGGGGGGGTTTCTCTGTGTAGCCCTGGCTGTCCTGGAACTCACTCTGTAGACCAGTCTGGCCTCGAACTCAGAAATCCACCTGCCTCTGCCTCCCAAGTGCTTTTAGAACTTAATGAAAATGAAGACATATCATACCAAAATGTATGGGACACAATGAAAGCAGTGGTAAGAGGAAAAATAGCTCCAAGTGCCTCCAAAAACAGAAGAGAACTTACACTAGCAGCTTGACCATACACCTGAAATCTCTAGAACAAAAAAAGTTAATACACCCACAGGAGCAGAGGGCAGGAAATAAACCAACTCAGGGCTGAAATTAACCAAGTAGAAACAAAAAGAACTATACAAAGAATCAATAAAAACAGGAGCTAGTTCTTTGAGAAAAGCAGCAAGATAGACAAACCCTTTGCGAGCCTAACCAGAGGGCACAGAGACAGTGTCCAAATTAATAAAGTCAGAAATGAAAAGGGAGACTTAGCAATGAAATGTATCTTAAATAATTATTCTGTTTGTTATATAACAGTTGAAAATATTAAAATCATGTTCTACAAACATTGTAGAAATATTATTGATAATTTCTCTCACTATTCTTGAGATCAGCACTTTCTTAATGTTTAACTTAAAAGAGTTTGTGGTATTTTGAATTTTTTAAAGTATACTTACTGATAAAATAATTTCCTAGAAACACTGATAACCCTTTTAAAGTAAACTGATTGTTAGATAATGTTACACACATATGAAATATGTTTTAAATACTTTCTCACTATGTCAGGTGGTATCATATAATGGCTTTTGAATATATTTCTTAATGAATAATTTGTAATATTTTATGCTCTTTTACTATGTTTAATTCCCAAAGAATATTTTGTATGTTTTGAAACAATATACTATGCAACATTAGATATAGGATCCTCAGTTAAGGATAGTATTAAATGGTCATTAATGATATTTTTAAGGTTTGAAAGGATATAAACATTGAACAACTTTATGCATTAGTTGATTCTCAAAATACTCAATATTATTGATATTTTTGATGTATAAATTGCTTTAAATAATTAAAAAGTTAAGAAAATGAAAGATGCTGAGTATCTGATATTGCTGGTGATGATGGAATCACAGACATGAGAGCTGAAGAAACAAGAAATATATTTCTACCAGAATCCCTTGAACTCCATAGTAGCAAGTCAAAGAATTACTGCCAATATTCAGGAAAAATCGAAGCCTCAATTTATCCAACATAGACTTATATTGCTTAACAAGGCTGTTAAATTTTTAAACCTTTGCCTAGAAAATTAAACAAAATAAAACCATAGCTAATGTCAAGTGTCAGAAGTTCTGCTTGTCAGTCATGAGTCTTAAATATTAGAAAATGAATTGGCTAGGATTAAATGTAAGAGCTTTCAGATTATAAATTTCCTCAAAGGTTTCTTTAGGACTGTCAATTTGAGGGATGCTGGAGTTGGATCTTTAAAGTGTTTTGTTGTAAATATATTGATGTCATTGCTTTTTATCTAACTACCTGTTTTTGTTCTGGTTCTGTTTTCTTTTTTTTTTTTTTTTAAGCTGCAGTACATACTTTATTTTTTTTTATTATTATTATTATTTTCTTTATTTACATTTCAAATGCTATCCCGAAAGTTTCCTATACCCTCCCCCCACCTCTGCTCCCC
>NW_018391836.1:2646-4328 GCF_900095145.1 Mus pahari | reverse complement strand
CCATGAACTCCAGAGTCACTGCTGTATGACAACACATTGGGAGATAGGTATGTATAGCACCTGAATATGCTCCTAAGGGTGGATGTCACAGAACTTATAGAGAATCTTAGAATTATGCCCCATGAGCTAGACTGAAGGAGCCTGAAACTCCCACCATGGATATTAGACCCACCCTTGCCATGCATCAGCAGACTCTGGGCTAGACCCACTGCAGAATCAGGTTCTGGGGACCTCCTCTATCAGGAGAGGTAATGGCTACAACCATCACCAAAAATACATAGACATGTGAACCAGGCTTTTATACTCAGAGAAACAGCAGCCCAGAAAGGGAAGGGACTGTCCAAGTAGGATCTTCATCTGCAGCTGTATCAAGCCCATAAGCAGATTCACCCATCTGAACCCACATTCCAATAGAGTCTTTGTTAGTAATCTCGGGACAGGTTCTATGCAGGTGAAATGTTTGTTTCTTAGGGATATTATGGGAGGTGACTTTCTGGGTTCTTTGCTCACAATCTTACCCACCTGCCTCATCATCCAAGTTGAGGCCCAATGCCTCTCTTTGGATGCTACCTTCTATATCCCAACAGTTAAGCCCCAGCCTCTGGTTTCTCTTTTGGGGTATTTGTTGGTCTCTGATACTCCCAAGGTGACATGTCTGAGAAATTAGAAGTGTCAATAACAGGAGCTGGTTGTTAGGCTGCCTGTGTTTGCATCACAGTCCCTACAAGGATGTGTGTGATACTTACGAATTGGTGAGAAGGGCTTTTTGGGAGACCAGGTGGAGGATTCACTGGTTCCTAGGAAACAGAACAAGAAGAGGATGTTCTTCCTGCTGCCTCTCTTACACATGCCCTGTAAACTCCTCAAGGTGAGTGAGCATTACAGGAAGGACCATTGCTGGTATCCAGTTGTGTGCTGAGGAATGTGCCTTATGTCTAACCATTCCTGTTGTGTCTTTAATCTCACCCCAGTCAAGAGTTCTGGTACAGTGTTAATTGAAAGCCACTCTGAGATGTCAGGATCACCTCACCTGAGACGGTGAGCTCCACAGGGGCACTGGCATATGACAACAGGTAGACAGATGAGTCTTGAGATCCATAGCACCTGTAGGTGCCTGAGAGATGGGAGGTCACAGCACTCATGGAGAACTCTGCCTGGAAGTGCTGATCGTGGTACTTTGATTTTAGTTGCAGGGGTTGCTGGGCTGATCCCTCCTTGGACAGAATGAAAGTGTCCACAGAGTACATTGACCAACACAGCAGGGTCACGTTCTCTCCCGAGTNTACTGTGGAGTTAGGCTTCACTGAGAGGGAAGGAGTGATACGGAGCTGTACTAAAGAGAAGAGGGAGGATGAGAGGCTGGCTTCTGAGCTCCAGTCACACATGACTCCACCCTGAGAACCTGGGCCTCTGACTCTTTTCTCTGAATGAGCTCAGCTCCTGTTCTCTTCTTCACCCACTCCTGCTTAGGATTCCTGTCTACATCCTGGCTATCAGCTCCCCCATGAGAGCCGGAGAAGATGCTGGGTTCCTGATTGAGTCTGTTGAGTTCCTCACCTGTGATCATGATGTCCTTGGGGTCACTGGAGGCTGACCACTCAGAGGAGAGGTTGTGTGCCCCATAGCATCTGTATTGGCCTCCAGTGGTGTGGCTCACATAGCCCAGTGTGAAGTTGGCCATG
>NW_018391836.1:0-2281 GCF_900095145.1 Mus pahari | reverse complement strand
TGTGGGGTATTCTTGTAGTAGCCATAACATCTGAATGTCCCTGTATGATTTGGGGTCATGGGTCCCCCCAAAAATAGGGCTTGGTACACTCCATCAGAATGTATATACTGTGTGTCCAGGGAGCTTGTGAATTTCTTATCTTCCTTGGTGAGAATNAACTTATCGTAATTATTCTGTGAGACACATTTGAGGGTTATGTTCTCTCCTACTGTCACCACAGGGCTGGGCAGTGCAGACAGCCTGAGTTTATAGTAGTTATACATTCCTAGGAAAGAAGCAGGCAATCTGTTACATGCTCTCATACTGTCATAATGTTCTCTTGTAATACTTTTTGGGGTGGGAAACTCCTGAGAGCAGAACCTGGGGTTGAGAATCTAACTGTCCCCTCACCTGTCACCACCAGCTCCAGGGTGTCACTGGGCTGTGACCAACCAGCTGAGCTGTAACAATAACAACGATATTGCCCTGCATGTTGTCCTGTCACAGAAGGGATGAAGAACTTGCCCTTGTAACCAGACTCCTGTAGGGCTTGTGAGCTCTGTGTGTTTTGGCTTCCTTCTTTATGCAGAAAATATATTTCTGCATCCAGGTTCCCCTGACACCAGATGGTCATTTCTCTTCTGGAGGCGATCACAGGACCTGGTTCAGCCTTGATGGTTGGTTTTTGGAGGCTCCCTACATAGAAGTCAGAGAGAAGCACATGGGTGTGTTTAAAAGTGGCACAGAGAATGTCCCACCAATGGATGTTGACTTTGTCTTTTTCACTTATTCTTCTCTCATACAATACACCAGAAGACACCCTCCCATTCTTCCCTCCTTCCTAATATGACACAGTCCTCCCCACCTCCACCTCCACCAGATTCACTGCTCCTCTGTTTCAGAGAATAGAAGACTTTTCAGTGATATCGACTGAACATGGGGTAACAAGATGCGAGAACACTAGTCCATACCCTAATATTAGTACTGGGCAAGGCAAGCCAGTGTGAGCACAAAGATTCCATGTGTAGGCACAAGTGTCAGAGACATCCCCACTCCCACTCTCTGGATACCAATAAGAACCTGAAACAAGCCATGTGGTTGTGGCCTACACATTTAATCTGTGCACTCAGGAGGCAGAGGCAGGTGAATTTCTGAGTTGGAAGCCAACCTGGTCTACAGAGAGAGTCCAGGACATTAAATCAAGACTACACAGTGAAATAGAACCCCCCTACCACTAAAAAATATTTTATTTGGATCAGCCACAGCATGTATACAGAGATCCTGGGGCACAACCATGCAGGCCCTGTGATTCCTGCTTCGTTGATTCTGTGTTCTGCAGGTTGTGTCCTCCTGGTATCCTCAACCTCTCTAGCTACTATCAGCCTTCCTCCCTCTGTTATTCCAGAATTTCTGAGCTCTGGTGGATTGTGCTGAAGCTGATCCAGAATAACAGAAGCCCTCATAAAGAATCATCTCCCTACTGGGAACTCTGGGCTTGGCTGTCACTGTGAGTCTTGAATTCTGTGTCTTTGGACACACTGTTTCCTGTGCTCTGTGTTAAAGAGCACAGGAAACTGAGTGTCCACACACAAAACACACCAAGTGGTCTCTGAACACCTGTATCATTTCAATATCATTGTATGAAAAGGCTGGGGTTCCTCACCTGAGACCAGGAGCTCCAGGGGTTCACTAGGAGCTGACCACACATATGGTTCGTTCGTGTTGTAACTGTAGCATCTGTATATCCATCTCTGGTTGGNGGTCACAGGGCCCACAGAGAACAGGGCATGGTACTTCCTTATAGAGTAGTCATACTGTGAGTTCTCCCTCCAGGAGAGCTTCTGTGGTCCTTCTACAGTCAGAATGAGCCTGTGATAGCTCTGCCTGGACTCACACTGTAGGGTGACATACCCTCCTGAAGTCACCACAGGGCTGGTCTTGGCTGAAAGCCTGGGTTTCTCATAGGCTCCTAGGAGAGAAGGAGGAGTCAGTTAAGTGTCCCCAGACCTCTTTATCCTCCTTGGCTCTGATGTCCCCACAGTGAGACTGGGCATTCCTGTTAACAGAGCCAAGTCTGGACAGTCAAACCCTGAGGCCTAGGACCCGGTGTGTTCTCTCACCTGTCACCACTAGATCCAGGGGGTCACTGTAGTCTGATGATTCAGCCTGCGTCCTGTAGGCACATTGATATTGCCCTGCATNTTGATAGTCTACATCTGAGATTGAGAATTCACTCTTGTTTGCTGGCTTCTGTTTGTTCTTTGTGACTGTTGTATACAGGTTTCCATCTTTATAGAGTTGG
>NW_018391835.1:0-4128 GCF_900095145.1 Mus pahari | reverse complement strand
TAGTCTATGTCTTTTTATTGGGGAATTGAGTCCATTGATGTTAAGAGAAATTAAAGAAAAGTGATTTCTTCCTGTTATTTTTGTTGTTAAAGTTGGGATTTTGTTTTTGCGGCTGTCTTCTTTTAGGTTTTTTGAAGGATTACTTTCTTGGTTTTTCTAGGATTGAGTTTCCGTCCTTGTGCTGATGTTTCCCCTTTATTATCCTTTGAAGGGCTGGATTCGTGGATAGATATTCTGTGAATTTGGTTTTGTCGTGGAATACTTTGGTTTCTCCATCTATGGTAATTGAGAGTTTTTCTGGATATAGTAGCCTGGGCTGGTATTTGTGTTCTCTTAGGGTCTGTATCACATCTCTCCAGGACCTTCTGGCTTTCATAGTCTCTTGTGAAAAGTCTGGTGTAATTCTAATAGGCCTGCCTTTATATGCTACTTGGCCCTTTTCCCTTACTGCTTTTAATATTCTATCTTTATGTAGTATATTTGTTGTTCTGATTATTATGTGTTGGGAGGAATTTCTTTTCTGGTCCAGTCTATTTGGATTTCTGTAAGCTTCTTTTATGTTCATGGGCATCTCGTTCTTCAGGTTCGGGAAGTCTGTGTGTTTGTGTCTGTCTAGGTATGTGTGTATGTGTGCATCTGTGTTTGTCTGTATGTCTGACTACGTATGTGTATCTGTTCATGTCTGTCCAGGTGTGTGTGTTTGTGTTTATCTGTCTGTCTAGGTGTGTGTGTGTGGGGGGGGGTGGGTGTGGTGCCTGTATATTGGTGTATAAGTGCATGCATCCCAGCATGCTCATATGAAAACAGAAAAGGATATAAGATGCCTTCTTCTATCATTCACCACCTGATTCTTTGAGACAAAATCTCATCCTGAACCAGATGCTCACATCTTTCTCTAGGAAAGCAAGCCAGGGAGCTCTCAGGATCTTCCTGACTCTGCCCCTTCCTTCAGTCTGCTTCAGTTCTGCACCAACTGCTGCTTATCTTTCTTTCTCTTCTTCCTTAAGACATTGACTCAGACAGAGAGAGTAGGACACTGTGTGACTTAGGATGTAGCACACAACTGTGGAATTCATCCTTCTGTGTGTTTCTTATTATATTGTTACTGCCAATAATAGCAACTGCCCTACCCAGGAGAGATGATTCCTCAAAAGAATCAAAGAACTTGAAAGCTGCCTAGATTCACTTGGTACCCATTATCAGAGACTAGGGAAGTTTAGGAATGAAGACATCATTATGGCCATCTGCCACAATGAGAGATATCCAGGAAGTATTGTGTTTTCTCCTCTGAGAACCAAGACTAAAACAGTCATCAACGCTGGTGCTGTCCTCCCTGGAACCTGGCATTCCTAAGCATTGTGCTAATGAAGTCACCAATATGAATATAATATCTCTGTGATTTTGTAAAATAGATAGTAAGGCTGTTCTAGGTTGTCAATTTGAACACAGATGAAACTGGCTAAAACTCAAGCTACCAAACACACCTGTGTGGGATTTTCTTGATTGTGTCATCTGAAATAGGAAGACCCACTCCAAATCTCTAGTCATAGCCTACATAAAAGGACACAAAAGAAGGAAGGTTTTGTCTTTTGACTGATTGCCCTTACTCTCAGTGACCAGTTCATCTGCTCTGTTCCAAGGGCATAACAGCACTGCTGTTGGAACCTACTTCTTTGGGATTCTGATGGAGACTGAAGACTGGAAGCTCACTAGGATTCCCTTAGGACTTCAACAGTAGATTTGGGAATGCTGAGACATCCAGTCTCATTGATTGAATTATTGGATCCTTTGCTCTCTTTTAGGAGATGGCCATTGTTAGACTAATCTGGTCACAGGCAGCAAGACAGTCTAATAAACCCCTTTGTAGATAGGTAGGTAGGTAGGTAGATAGATAGATAGATAGATAGATAGATAGATAGATAGATAGATAGATAGACAGACAGATAGATAGGTGATGGATGGATTCAGTCTGTTCTTCTAGAGAACTCTGATTAATAAAAAGCCCTTTTATTTATCTATTGCCTTTCCTGGATGTTTCTCCACATATAGAAATCTCACTAATTTTATAGATAGCATGGGAGAATTAAATTAGCACAATTTTGTGCCATATTCAAGCATCCAGCATCAGGGGTTTGCAATTGGAAAGCAGATGAATGTTAGGTGCCCCCTGCTGGAATGATTATTCTGCCCTGTTGCACACGCATGGTGTGTGTGTGTGTGTGTGTGTGTGTGTGTGTGTGTGTGTGTGTGTGTGTGTGTGTGTGTGTGTGTGTGTGTGTGTGTGTGTGTGTGTGTGTGTGTGTGTGTGTGTGTGTGTGTGTGTGTGTGTGTTTTACTTGCATGTATATCTGTGCACCATCTACATGCAGTAGTCAGGGTTGCCAGAAGAGATCATTAGATCTCCTGAAACAGGATACTTTTGTGAGCCACCATGTGAATGCTGGGTCTTCTGCAAGAGCAATCAGTGTTCTTAACCTGAGGCATCTGTACAGACTAAACTGAGGTGCTCTGAATGAGACACTCCCCTCCCCCAGTGTGAATGTTTGATCCCTCTTGGTGAACTGTATGGGAAAGTTTAGGAGGTGTGGCCTTGGAGGAGGTGTGTCACTGGGGGTGAGCTCTGAGGTGCTTTCTGCCCTCTCCTCACAGTTTGGGATGCAAGCTGTTATTACTGCCATGACTTCATCCACCACCATGAACTTTAACACTCTGGAATGATTAGACCAATTAGACACCTTCTCTTCTAAGTTGCCTTGGTCATGATGTCTTAGCTACACTGATAGGAAAGTAATTAATGCAGCAACTCACATCAGAAGACCCAGACATGCTATCCTGCATGGAGATCATGGAAGAGACTAAGGTGACAGGTGTCCAAACCAAATGAACAGATGGAAAGAGGTGGCCACTGTTTTTAAATGAATTTTGCTGAATAAAATAAATTTTAGTACAAGTGTTACTTGCTGAAACTAGGAACAGGCATCCCAGGTTCTGTAAGAAGCATGGCTCCTGATATCCTGACAAAATAAGGTAAAGGCCCAGAAATCACTGGATAGAAATAGAGTCTTGAAGCAGTGGAACAGGATCGCCTGAACTTCCACTCTTATTTAGCCACAATCCATGACTCATGAAACACTCAGATTCAGGGTGTGTCTAATCCCTCAGTAATGTCCTCATGAACAACAATGTGCCACGATCTCCTAGGTGCTTTGGTGGAAACCTCTGCACTGTTCCAGGAAACAGCATCTGAGTGTTTCATTGCTGACTTTCCTCATGGGAGTCACCCAAGGAGAAGCTCCTAGGTACCTAGCAAGGACTGGTGCTGCAGAATCTGCATCCTCAGGTGTTTTTCCTGGGACTGGCTATGAGGAGTTCCCTTTCTGGTGACATAACACTATCTGTGCTCTTGGCAGCTTTGTCTTTCAGTTTGCATAAAATGGGTGCAGCAATGACATAATAGAAATCTCTTAATAATTCTACGGTAGCTCTATTAAAAATACGTGTCAGGATCAGGGGTATGATTCCTGAGGCAACTCAAAACCCAAGAAAGTTTTAATAAAGACAAAATAGAAGCCATACAGCCTCTCAGTGAGCATAATTATTCTCAGAAAAACACATAGTATTTCCTGACTATGAAGAGAGCCTTTGCAAGAACGGTTCAAAGAAGTTAATGTGTGTACAAAAACATGAGGGCATTAATTCAGGAACAAGGTACACATTTGATAGATGCTAGAACCTCAGGCTGTCAAGAACCAGGAAGGGTTGGCCAAGAGTCAACCAGCTCTTGTGCCAACAGATTAAATCTTATCTTGGATGTGGTTATCCAAGACAGAAATATAAATATTGTCAGGGTAGATATGGATTTTAAAAAATACTCGTAAAGTTTGTTACATAGGCTGCTAGCTACATGTTTAAAATACAGTGTGCTAACCATAATGACCACAGAGATGTGTGTAACTGTCCCGCGCCAACCGTCTCGCCAGCAAGAACGACGCGGCACACAAACAGGATCCTTCTGTAGCAAAGCTTTTATACTCTTGAGAGGGAGAGCACAAGCTTCCAAAAAACGGAGACCCTGAGCAACAAAACTGCCTCCCTTATATAGGAGCTCTACTCCGCCTCAGACGTGGC
>NW_018391834.1:0-4377 GCF_900095145.1 Mus pahari | reverse complement strand
CCAGAAGAGGGCATCAGATTTCATTACAGATGGTTGTGAGCCACCATGTGGTTGCTGGGATTTGAACTCAGGACCTTTGGAAGAGCAGTCGGCACTCTTAATCACTAAGCCATCTCGCCAGCCCTCCTTTTCTTCTTTTAAACAGGGCATCATGAGATATGCAAAAGCAGCCTGACAAACCATGAATGAAATATTAGTTGTTATTGAATGGCTTCACAACTGTTTAAGTTTTGAAAGCAAGTGTTGTTTTCCCCTGTAATTTTAGAATGGATTCATTAGGAAACATAATCAAGGGCTGGAGAAATAGGTCAGGGGTTAGGAGCACTGACTTCTCTTCCAGAGGTCCTGAGTTCAATTCCTGCAACCACATGGTGGCTCACAACCATCTGTAATATTTTCCAATGCCCTCTTCTGGTGTGTCTGAAGACAACTGAAGTGTACTCATATGCCTAAAATAAATAAATAAATCTTTAAAAAATGTTCTTTAGGAAAAAAGATTAGACCACATAACAGATCTGGTGCAAAAGAGGTTCAGTTGGGATTGAGGATCTGGGGAAGGGATAGAGGCAAGCAAGAGGAAATGTAGCTAGGCAGACAGAGAGCAGAGAGCCAAGAAGGCAGAGAGGTATAATCTGTAGAGAAGAGAGACTGCAGAGAGAGGAAGAGAGAACTGGGGTGGCTGGCAGTCCTTTTACACGCAGCACGCTCCTAGAGCACCTGGCACATGATGACATAAGCAATTGTTAGGTCCCTGAGAGTAGACCAATGGAATGGCCTGTACACTAGCAACTATAGAGGCAAGGTCACCCACATAATAGAGATGGGATAGAGAACCTCAGGCACAGAGAGCATGTATACCTGGGTCAAAATAACGTTAGAACTAAAAGTTTCCTGGCTTAAAACATTCAGGAAATCTGGGACATTATGAAAAGAGAAAAACTGAATAAATGGAACAGAGGAAGAATACTAGTTCAAGGGTCCAGAAAATATATTCAACAAAATCACAAAAGAAAATTTTGAAAAGAAATAAAAAGACGCTTATCAAGGTACAAGAAGCATACATAATACTAAATAGATTGGACTGGGGAAAAAAAGTCCCTTTGTCACATAATATCTAAACACTAAACATAGAGAACAAAGAAAGAATAGGAAAGCTGCAGTAGAATAATAAAACAACAACAACAAAACAAATAACATATCAAAGGAGACCTATTAAAATTATACCTGTCTTTGCAATGTAGACTCCAGCCACCAGAAGGGCTTGAACACATGTGCTGCAGACTCTAAGAAACTACAGATGACAGCTCATAATACTGTCTCAGTTAGGGTTTTACTGCTATGAACTGCCACCATGTCCAAGACAACACTTCTCTGTTTTGTACTGGGGTTCAGGAGTTGGGGTCTAAAACAGCTTTTGGCTTTTACTGGAACTACAGCTGTGGATCGAGTCACCAGAATGGGCTGCCGAGACCACCATCCCAAAGTCCTGGATAAGGAGGACAAGCCCCGAGGTACTGGGGCTGCCATTTTGCTCGCGCAAAGACCCAAGACCATCTTTTTTAAGGGACACCAATTGTCAAGCACAACAAAGTCTAAATTGTATTTCAGATGATACCCCATGATAGTACCCTGCATACATGTAGGCTATCTGCACCGAGTTCCATTATAACATGATCTACCCAGTCCTTCCCTGTCAGGGTCTCAATGCAGCTCACCACCTGCTATTTACTAGCATAGAAACGGCAGCAGACAGGACAATGGTCAGCAATATGCAGGGAATGGTGAAGGATATTTTCAGTTTGTAATATGAAATTTAGGTACCCAGAACCCTCAGATGACACAACCTCATGGATAGGTAAGGAGTACATGGACTTGTGAAAAAGCCATGAATTCAAGAAGAAGAAAAAGCCCATGAATTCTTTTTTTTTTTTTTAAATAGAAAAGAAAACTGAAGATAGAATGCTCTTAATTGAAAGAAAAATAGCTGATGGAAGATAATAGTAATGGAAAGACAGTAACAGAGAACTAGCATCTCCCACTTTAGCAGGAAACCTACTATAAGGAGTAGAGCTAGAAGTGAGAAACTGGGGACAAAGGGTATTGCCCCACTTGTACAGGACCACATGTGCATTGGTATTTGCTTTCATAAAGCTGCCATCTACACATCATTACAGAGGGCTTTGCAGATGGTGCATGGCACATGTATATTTCCACTTCCGGACCGAGCAGAGATTGTCATTATTTAAAAGGTCACATAAATTTTCAGCACAAAAACACTGGAAATACTAAGTCAGTATGCCAGGTTAGGTGTCTGCTAAGGTTCACAGATCCATTCCCTGACACATCTTCTTGCTGTGTTCCAAATACTGGAGCTCTCAGGGTCTCTTTTCTAAGGCTAGAACCACACTCGAGTACTCCATGTGGGATACATACTTGTGACTTGATAATCTGCCAAAGCTCATAATCACATTACCTTGTGGTCCCAGTTACCACACACAGCTTCCAGAGGACGTAAACATTCACTTACAGCACAGAGGATCTAGTATTTCAGTGGCTCAATCTCAAAATTGAGGAAGAAATCTGGGTGTCTGGGTCTTTGGAGAAGGCTAGCTTAGGAGCTAATGCTAATGATGTAGAAGCAGCAGATAGGTCCCTGGTCAAGGTTTAGGCTGAATAGATTGTTCCATGTTTATTCCTAAGAAATACACTTCTAGAAAGCTAGGTGAGGGCTGGCAACATGGCTCAGAGAGAATTAAAAAGCACGTACCACATAAACCTAAAGACCTAAGTGCAAGTCCCAGAGCTCATGCAGCGGTAAAAAGAACCAATTCCACAAAGTTGTCCTGATGTTCACACATGTGCCATAAAATGTATGTGTCCACACATTCATCATACACTCTAACACAATAGAATTAATTCTTGTCAAAAAATTAAAAAAAAATAAATGTTATATGAATACCATATTTTAGTACATTGGATCTTATGCAAATTGCACTACAGATAACTAATAGTGTAGGGATCTCTGCCAACATGATGTGAACAATAATCCTATTGTTCATATGAGAAAAGTGAAGCTCTCAGAAGGAGGGGTGTCACACCAGCATCAGGGGAGTCTACAGAAGAGCCTGAGTACCACCTGTTTGTGGGCCAGAGGAGAAGGGGCTTTCAACATGAGAGATGAGTGGCAGAGCTAGTTGGACAGGAAGTGAGGGCTGCAGAAGCTCAGAGAAGTGGGACTAAGGTAGATGAGGAAGACAACCTGAGCAATGTAGGTATTCCCTGAAAAGCTGCATGAGATCTGTGCCATGACTAGCTTAGGAACAGAAAAGCCCAAAGCACAGTTTTGTGCTGTCTTTCTCAGTGTTACCTAAAATGTAAAAATCGCTTTGTCCTGTATCCAGTCTGCATATGTGTCAACCCTTGTGTTGCTCCATCACTGTCTCTTTCTCAAATCTACTGTCACTGCAGCTCTGTGTTCAGATCACCCTTGCATAGAAGCCCATTGCTGCCACAGTGCTTGTGTTTTCGGGCTCTCTTTATCTTACTATTGAGTGTCACTGCCATCTCGCATCATCACAGGAAAAATTGTGCACATATTTTAGGGGGGAAAACAGCCGGTTTGTGTTACTTTTACTGTAGCATACATTTAAAGATTGCTGTTAACCTGTTATTGTATTTAATTTATAGGCTAAACGTTATCACCAACATTCATGCACAGAAAAACAGCATGCATAAGCCTTGGTGCTATTCCACTGGAGTCTCATCATGCATTTCCCATGGATAAGGGATTACTGGTACTAGTGAAGGACAGAGTACAGTACAAAAATACATACAGAACACAGTTACCAGAGTTATTGTGCTTGTGCACACATACATTCCAAAAGAACATGAAAGCCTCATTTAATCAAAGCCTCCTTAGTAAATGTGTTTTCCATATATGTACAATTTTCAGTCAACAAGAGCTTAAGTACCAAACTATTTTTAGTTAAAGCTGTTTTCTATGGGAATATTTCTACAATGACATAATCCCTATAAAGCACAGAACAAAAATCCTGGCACACAGAATTCAGTGTTAGTAAGTTTGTTGTTGGTTTTTTGAGGCAGGGTTTCTCTGTGTAGCCCTGGCTATCCTGGAACTCACTCTGTAGACCAGGCTGGTTTCAAACTCAGAAATCTGCCTGCCTCTGCCTCCCAAGTGCTGGGATTAAGTGCACCACCACTGCCCGGCAAAAATTAAAGGGTTAAGTATTAGTGTTAAAAACTGAGGGCTGGAGAGATGGCTCAGAGGGTAAGAGCATGCAACTGCTCTTCCAAAGGTGCCGAGTTCAAATCCCAGCAACCACATGGTGGCTCACAACCATCCTTAACAAGATCTGA
>NW_018391833.1:4603-8541 GCF_900095145.1 Mus pahari | reverse complement strand
AATCTTTCTAAGACTTTTATCATGAAGGGGTGTTGGATTTTGTCAAATGCTTTCTCAGCATCTAATGAGATGATCATGTGGTTTTTGTCTTTGTTATTTATATTTCTTTTATCCCTTTTCCTGGTTTCCCTTCTGCAACCCCCCCCCCCTATTCCATCTCTCCTTACCCTGCTTCTATGAGGGTGCTCCCCCATCCATCTATTCATTCCTGCCCCATCACCCTAGCATTTCTCTATACTGGGATATAAAGCCTTCACAGGGCCAAGAGCCTCCCTTCCCATTGATTCCAGATAAGGCCCTTCAGCTCCTTCAGTCATTCCCCTAACTCTTTCCTTGGGGTCCCTGTGTTCAGTCTGATGGTTGGCTCTGAGCATCTCTACTTGTATTGGTGAGGATCTGGCAGAGCCTCTCAGAAGACAGATGTATCAGGATCCTGTCAGCAGTAGAAGACTCTTTAAGGCTTGGCTGCCTCTCTATCCCTGTGCAGCTGTCTGCCAGGGGGAAGGCAGGTCTCTGAACTCTCACAGCCTAGGCTAGTTACTCATAGTTCAATGTCATTGCTGTGATTTGTCCATTTCCTATGAGGAAAATTGCACTTGTCGCAAACAGGGAGTTTGTATTGTCATGAAAGTCCATCTCTTAACAGCTAAAAATGGTATTTAATGGGGCAAGAGAAGTTGCTCAGTCAGTAAAATACTTACCACACAGACATGAGGACCCCAGTCAACCCCTCACATAAACAAACAAACAGCTGCACAGTCAGTCATATTGAGATTTCATGGGTGGAGCTTTCTGTCATAGAAGGACACCTCTTCAGAGCAGATATCCTTGTCCTCTGCTGCCCCCGCCCCCTTCGTGATATTCCCTGGCTGTTAGGTGATCTATCGTAGATGTATACAATGAGTCTTGCCACCCCACATGGTTAATTTCTCTGTGATAGTCTTCATCTGCAGAAAAAAGAACTTGCTTCAATGAGGGGAGAGAGCTACTCTTTGCTGTTGTTGTTTGTTTGAGACGGTTTTGCTGTGTAGCCCTGGCTGTCCTGGAACTCACTCTATAGACCAGGCTGGGCACAAACTCATAGCTCTGTCTCTTTCTTCCTATGGAGTGCTGAGATTAAAGCATTGTGCCACCACCTTCTGGCTGAGAACTACTCTTACCTGTGAAAGTTGAGTATTCATAATACAGCTAGAAATTATGCTGGCTTAAGAAATTGTTGGAATTCCATGACACCAGCTGCCCAAATATTTGGCTAGGCTTCCCTTCTTTTGAGAAAGCTGTAAGTTCAGCTGGACAGCTGTTGTTGCTACCAAGATATGAGGGTCACTATTGTGTTGGAGACCAGGTTGAGAAAACCCAGGCATCTTACATCCCAGGCATCTCACAGCCCAGGCATTTTACAGTATGCAGCTAAAAGCCGTATAGTTCTTTGTTTGGAGCCAGTTGCCTCCTCTCTCTGCAAGGCCATTTGGTGGGAACCAGCAGGATTCCAGCCCTAAGCAGACATCAAGGACCAAGGGAGTCTTCTCACATTCGGGAGCTGCCTGGAGCTGTCACCTTGAGCTGTTAGAAGAAACCGGACTCTGAAATTAGCTGCCCCATGTTCTGGAACAGTGATGCCAAGGAACTGAGATAAATCACAAAAGTTTCACACTCCCAATTAGCCTCCCCACTAAGCTTCCTTTTGGATCATTCCTTTGCTGTATTGTATATAAACTGGGCATTTCCCCTTAGTAAATAAGACTATGACAAACATGCATGGTCTCCATCTCTTTTCTTTATTCCCATTTCTCTCTAGGTTTGTGATCCCCCTCAAGGACCATGGAATAAAGTGTCCCGCGGGCCGGGACAGTTTGGCGCCTATCTGTGTGACTTGAGGTTCGGATCACTTGCCAGAAAGACAGAGACAGGAGCATAGCTCCAACCAAAGAACAGTCGCGACTTTAAATAAAAAAGAAGAAGAAAAAGAGGAGAAGAAAAGGAGAAGAAGAAGAAAAAGAAGAAGTGAAATGTGAGTAAGATTTCATAGGGGAGGCGTTCCTCTTGATCACAGGAGAAAGACTCCCCCATAGTTTAGTGAATTCAGAGGGGAAGCTTGAGAAAAAAACTTCCTCCGTAGTTGAGTTAGTAGATTTAAAGAGGGGAAGTGTGTGGAAAAGCATTCCTCCATAGAATAGTAAAGTTAANTTGTCTCTGTCTTTATTAAGAAATGGGTAAAAATCTATCAAAAGAGGCTATTTTTATTAGAGACCCGAAGGCTTCCTTCAGAGAGCGAGGTGTGAGCATTAAGAAAAAAGATCTGATCAAATTCTTTATTTTTATAGATCAGGCATGTCCCTGGTTTATTATAGATGGGGCAGAGATTCACCGTAAAAAATGGCAAAGAGTAGTTCGAGAGTTAAATGAGAGATTGGGTAGATTCTGTCCCTGCAAGTGTTCTCTCATGTTGGGGATTGATTCATGATTTAATTGAAAGTGCAGCTGAAGATTGTGACAAAAGACAGCTTTTGTCAGTGGCAGAATACTGTCTCCGTCCACTTTTGTGAGAGGCCTCAGAAGCAGCACTCACTCCCAAGAAACAGGGTCCTTCACACCCGTCTTCAGTAATTATAGACATGCCAGAGCCTCAGTCGGTTCCTCTTTATCCCCCTCTTTCAGAGGATCTGGTCCCTGACCAGATTCCACTAATTAATCCTGTCTTTAAAAGACCTGCTTCCAAAATTTTGGGCACTGAGATCGCAGAAGAGGTTGAGGACAAGGAGGAGGAGGCAGTTCCCTATCGCAAGCCTGACTGACCGACACTCCCCTCTGCACCTGTATTGGGGCTCCCTCCTTACCAGCCAAATGCCTGTGGGCCCATCACCTTCCTGGCCTGAGTGTTACCGCCCCCAGGCCCAAAGCTTTGGCTTTTCCTGTAATTACTCTGCCAAGAGCAGTAGATTCTGTCTGGGATGCAGCGCCTGCTGATGCTCCCCCTCCCCACTAGGGATGCGGTTTTTTGCGCAGATCCTAGCAGCCAGCTTAGAATGGGAAAGAAAGAGATTCAGAGGCCTCAATAAAATGGCAGGTCTCTGCCGTGATGTACACATTTAGCCACTAGATGTGGCAAGCAGTTTATCTCGCAGTTTGCACAGCCTTTGTCAGATTGGCCTTGTGGTGTAATGGTAGTGCATTCTGACTCCAGGTCAGGAGGTTGAATGTTCAAGTCTCTTCTGAGAAAGTTCAGATTCACTTTTCTCATCTGTTTTTGGGCTTTATTATGAAGTGTTTCATAATAAAGTTCTTTCACAAAACATTCATTTAAGGAGAGATTCATTACAGACTTTTAATGATTTTCAATGCTTGTTAGGAGATATTAATTGCCTCCGCCCCTATTTGAAGCTTACAACAGGAGAGTTAAAGCCTTTGTTTGATGTACTGCATGGAGATTCAGATCCATCCTCCCCATGCGCGCTGATGCAGGAAGCACAAGTATCTCTTGCTAAGGTCGAGCAGGCTATTTATGAACAAAGCATTGGGTATTTCTCTCCAGATTTGCCACTTCAGTTTCTAGTTTTCCCTACACTCTTTTTTCCCACAGGTCTTTTATGGCAACTCAAATCTCTGTTCTGAGTACATTTGCCAGCTTCTCCTTATAAAGTATTGCCCACATATCCTCAGCTGGTTGCATATATTCTGCACCTAGGCAGAGAAGCTGCTCTTAAGCTTTTTGGTAAAGATCCTGACATTATTGTCATTCCTTATGATAAATCACAAGTCCAATGGCTAATTAGGAATTCTGATGAATGGGCAGTTAAATGCACATTACCCTACAGATAAATTAGTACAGTTCTTATACAGGACACCTGTGGTTTTTCCTAAGAGAACAAAGTTAACCCCAATTGCTGGAGCTACTTTAGTCTTTACAGATGGCTCCTCTACGGGCACTGCAGCCTTTA
>NW_018391833.1:0-3407 GCF_900095145.1 Mus pahari | reverse complement strand
ATTAATGAGGCTGGAGACACAGTCCTTGCCACTTCCACAGTTGGGAGTTCTCCCTCCTGAAAGTCCCTAGAGGTCAATTTATGTAAATTAGCCCTTGGAGCTCACCCTGATTGGGGAGTTCCCACAATGTTTTGGCCTCAGACTAGAGCCCCAATTATCCAAATGGGCTTGGGGTTTATCCAGAGTGTGCAACTCAACAGGGCAGATTTATCTTACACAAAATATTGCGTAGATTAAGAGGCATACATGCTGGCTTTTATGTTTGCCCTGGCTCCCACCGTGACTGAGTACTTAATCATAAATGTGGCTTTGAGACAGATTATTTTTGTGCCAGTTGGGGATGTGAAACTACTGGTAATACCTATTGGAAGCCTTCTTCATCTTGGGACCTCATCACAGTATAAAATAAAGGAGGCCCAGATGATGTCAGAAGGGGCCTTAATTCCCCTGTTGGGAAAAGCTGTTCCTCCTCTAATCCAAACACCTTAGGATGATGTAATCCCCTTGTGATCGAGTTCACAGAGGCTGGGAGAAAATATGATTGGATTAACAAACAAACTCCCTTCTGGGGTTTGCGTATATATAAAGAACATAAAGATTTTGGGTTGGTATTTAAAATCCAGTTAACTAAGACCATCCCTCACCTTAGAGGAAGTGCTATAGGACCTAATCCTATACTTCATCCTATAGCCCCTAATATACCTATTGTTCATAAAGTAGCTGTTCCTCCTCGGAGTGGCACTCCTGCACCCGTTCTTTTTCAGCCTACTTTGCCTGCTTGATCCCTCACTTCAGCAGAGCTGCTTTTAGACATAGTAAATGCTTCAGTCGCTGCCATACATGCAGCCAATTTTACCCAATATGAGGAATGTTGGGTGTGTTTTTTCCTCTCAACCTCCTTTTTATGAAGGAATAGCAATATTTGGATCAGTCATTGCAACCAATGATGTCCAAGAGCTTGGTTGGCATCCTGAGGCAAACACAGGACTCATACTGAGCCAGGTTTCAGGTGTGGGCTTGTATCTTTTGGGGCCTTCCATGCTCCCCCCACAGGCCTTGCTAGAAGTTTGCAATCAGACTATTATTGTACAGGCCACTTTTCAGTATCTTGGAGCACCCAATGGCACCTATTTGGCATGCTCTACTGGGCTTACTACTTATGTGATTACCCAGACATTTTTAGCTAATAGAGATTACTGTGTCATGATTCAACTTTTACCAAAGTTGACGATACATCCTGCAGAAGATTTACTCCAGATCTGAGATAAAGGCACCAACCTGCCCCGCTCTAAGAGAGAGCCAATTACTGCAGTAACCTTAGCAGTGATCCTTGGTNTGAGTGCTGCAGGTGCAGGAACGGGAATTGCCTCCCTGATCTCCTCCCAACATTAGTCTGCACAGCTCGCCAGGCTTAACTACGCTGTGGACAGAGACATTCAAGAGATACAGAGAGGCCTGAAGAATTTAAAGGATTCCTTAGTCTCTCTGTCTGAGGTAGTGTTGCAGAACAGAAGAGACCTAGATTTAGTATTCCTGAAGGACGGAGGACTCTGTGCAGCCCTCAAAGAAGAGTGTTGTTTTTACACTGATAAGACTGGCCTAGTTCAGGATAGTATAGACAAAGTTAGAGCTAGCTTAGAAGAAAGAATGCATAAAAGAGAGATGCAAGAATCCTGGTATCAAAATTGGTTTTCTACCTCTCCTTGGCTTTCCTTTCCACTTTGCTCACTACCATTCTGGGACCTTTCCTGGGCATTCTCCTGATTCTATCTTTTGGCCCTTGGGCTTTTTCCAGATTAACCAGTTTTGTTAAATCTCAGATTGATGCTGCCTTAAAGCCGGTTGCAGTCCACTACCATCGTGTGGACACCGAAGACCCCTCTGAAGATCCCTCCTCCACCGATGCAGAGAGAGCTGCTGGTGGCCTGCATTTTTNTACCCTTGCTGCAGATGCAGAGCGCTCCTGGTTCCAGAGGCTGTGGAGATGCCATTATTAGATGGGTGACTCACTGGCTCCTAATAGTGGCTGAGGGCCTTAAGCTGTGAAGTGAGCCTATGACAGGATGAGTGAGGTGCCGTGGGTCAGAGGCACACCCCTGGCTGCAAGGATGACTCAGAGACGGGTAACACCTGCTAATCCCACGTGGATAGCGTGGCCTAAGACAGAGCCCTTGCCTACCTAGGACTTAAACAGGCCTAGCTTTTGGGTGCTGAACACGGGTGTACACCTCATAGCCTAAGACAAGGTACTTCACCGACCCATTTCTTATAGCCACCTCCCCAACTTCTATTAAATCAAAAAGGGGGAATTTGTTGGAGACCAGGTTGAGAAAACCCAGGCATCTTACAGCCCAGGCATTTTACAGCATGCAGCTAAAAGCCATATAGTTCTTTGTTTGGAGCCAGTTGCCTCCTCTCTCTCTGCAAGGCCATCCAGCAAGATTCCTGCCCTAAGCAAACATCAAAGATTGAGGAAGTCTTCCTACATTCCAGAGCTGTCACCTTGGGCTGGTAACAGAAACCAGACTTTGAAACTAGCTGCCCGATGTTCCAGGGCAGTGACGCCAAGGAACTGAGATAAATCACAAAAGTTTCACACTCCCAATTAGCCTCCCCACTAAGCTTCCTTTTGGATCACTCCTTCACTGTATTGTATATAAACTGGACATTTCCCCTTAGTAAATGAGACTATGACAAACATGCCTGGTCTCCGTCTCTTTCTTTATTCCCATTTCTCTCTAGGTTTGTGATCCCCCTCAAGGACCATGGAATAAAGTGTCCCACGGGCTGGGACAAACTGACTGCTCTGTGTATGCCTGAACCTGGATTTACCATTTAACTAGCGTGTTTGTCATTTGCAGAGCCTTTATATTAGGTATGACACCATTTCTCCATAAGTGTCACCCAAGGGAAAACCAGGGCCTTCATATGCTCTGCCCTCAGTGCCTAAAACACTTTTTCTTCACCTGCCTGGGAAATTTGTCACCTAAGTCCCTAGAGTGCTTCAAATACCAACATGTCTGAGGGAGAGCCAGCTATGCTTTTCACATGTGTGAGACACACCAAACACCCATGTTGAGCCATGGTCCTTGGCATGGCAGGGCTGAGCACTGTATGGTGGGTACTTAAGAAGCAGGGTGGAGCCTCTGCTCTCTGTCTTCCACAATCCCCTGTTGCCATTCTGCTGTGTACCCTGTGTTCAGATAGCACCACTCCAGTGCTACCTGAGGTTGCCCTATTCCTTGACTTTAAAGATTCAAGACCATGAAGCAAATTACCCTCTTTCTCATATACATTACCTAGTCTTGCATCCTCTCTCTCTCTCTCTCTCTCTCTCTCTCTCTCTCTCTCTCTCTCTCTCTCTCTCATGTTCCTGCTTTATTAGTACAATCTATTGAGCAGAAATC
>NW_018391832.1:0-15306 GCF_900095145.1 Mus pahari | reverse complement strand
CTCTGGTGAGGAAGGTGCCCAAATTTCTGGAGCCTGAAACAGGGTCTGTCCCAGAAGCTAGGTTGCTTTTGTCTGTACCAAAGCTGTTTAGCTTCTTCGGTACACCATCTCACCAGTGCAGACTGGAGCCTAGGTGAGCCAGAACAAAGATGGCTCCCCAACCAGCTCAGGCAGTGAGAGCCCTCCTGTGCAGACACCTCTCCTCTGGCGGGGAAGGTGCCCGTATGTCTGGAGCCAGAAAAGGGATCATTCCCAGAAGCTGTGTCACTTTTCCAGGCTGCCCTCTCCTCACAACTCAACAGAGCAAAGATGGCAAAGATGGCTCTCTTACCAGCTCAGGCAGTGAGAACACTTCTGGGTGGACACCTCTCCTCTGGCGGGAAAGGTGCTGGATGTCTGGAGCCAGAAATGGAGTCTGTCCCAGCAGCTGTTTTGCTTCTGCAGGCCACCATCTCCCCAGCAGTGCACTGGAGGAAATATGGCTCTCCTACCAGCTCAGGCCTTGAGACCCCTCCCGGGCAGACACCTCTCCTCTGTCAGGAAAGGTGCCGGATGATTGGAGCCAGATATAGGATCTTTCCCAGAAGCTGTGTTGCTTCTGCAGGGCCCCCTCTCCCCAGCCACGCACCCGAGCAAAGATGGCAGAGATGGCTCTCTTACCAGCTCAGGCAGAGAGAACTCGCCCGGGCAGACACATCCCCTCTGGCGGGAAAGGTGCCTGATGTCTCTTTTATTTTATTTTTTAGATGTTCTCTTTTTATTATTAGATATTTTTTTATTTACATTTCAAATGCTATCCCGAAAGTCCCCTTTACCCTCCCCACCCCCGCTCTGCTCCCCAACTCACTCCTGCTTCCCGGCTCTGGCATTCCCCTGTACTGGGGCATATACCAACTCTTGTCTTAGAGTATTATTGCTGTGAAGAGACAACATGACCAGATCAACTCTTATGAAACAAAACATTTCTTTATTTTCAGTTTGTTTGTTTATGTGTATTAGTGTTTTTCCTTTATGTACATATATGTGTACCCTCTGTATGCCTAGTGCATTTGGAGATCTGAGAAGGTGTTAGGTTTGTTTCTCTGGAGCTACAGTTTGTGGTTACCCAACATCTGAAGGTTAGGAACTGAACCCTGGTCCTCTTCACGAGCAACAAATGCTTCCAAACTCTGAACAATCTCTCAAGCACTGAAAATAAAACATTGAATTGAGGAGTCTTAAAATTTCATTGGTTTAGTTCATTATTGTCATGGCCAGAAGGACGGAACATGGCAGTCAGACATGGTGCTGGAGGGGACAAAAGTTAGATAGTTTGATACATAGTTAGCAGAAGGCGATGTGTACCATACTGGTGTACCATGAGCATGTATGAGTTCAAAATTCACTGCAACTTTAATGCTTACAAAACCTATTTTTAAAGATGCTTTAACATACCTTTTAGCCCATCACCCACCAGAGGTAGTGGAAAGAAAGGATATGGTGGATGTGAACCTGTTGGAAATGGTTCCTTGGAGCAACTCCTGGTAGTGTTGTCTGGAGGTTGGCAGTTCAGTTCACAAGTCAGCAGCAGCAACTCGATCCACTTCCAAACATTACATGGATATATCAGCAGTCTAGTTCAGTAGTGTCAGGATAGCAAATACTAATAAACAATGGTGGCACTAATAAACTACCTACCAGAGACAGCCAGCCCCCAGCCTCAGCACCAGTCAGAAGGAGAAACCAACAGAAACACTAGAAGTTCTTGGCTGTACCTGTCTCGGAGAAGCAAAGATCAAGGAAGACTCCAGACCCACAAGGGTTGCACTGCTACTTCTATAAGCAAGTCTACCTCACTCTCCAATGAGTCCTAGTATATTACCTCCAAATATCATATGTCCTCCACAGGTCCCTCATCAGCACATGCATCTGTCTCAGCTGACATCACTCTGCCAATCAGCCCAAGTTCCTGGAAGCAGTGACAAGAAACTGCAATACACCACCCAACCTTTTTTGGCATGTTTCTCTCTATGGAATCCCAACAAAGGCAGCTCAACTACTCAGAGTCTGGAGGACCAATACATGCTTGTCTTACGAACTCTGTTTCATGCCACTATGAGAAATATGAGAACAACACTAAACACTAGTCCAGAGACAAGGATGAAGAATCACTGTTGCTGCTTCTGATCATTTTGGTCCCCTCCAGGTCATAAAACAAATTTCAATGTCAGCACCTCATCTTCCTATTCTTTATAACTATGAGAATGCAATTCTTCAGGAAAAAAGGGACTTTCCAGCATGGTGGCTTGAGTAGAAAACTAGAGCTTCCATTTTTTGAAATTGCCAATGGATCCTAAATTTCAATGGAAATTACAAACATACTACAAGAGACAAAACCAATCATGAAAAAAGAATATTGAAGTATCCATGATTTCCAATCTCAAAGCCATAGCAACCAAATAGGAATGACATCAGCAAAAGGTTCACATGGAATTTAGTAGACTGTATCTGACACTCCAGACCTTGTAATGACACACACATAAGAGAGTTGTTGACAACCATGTTGATTAAGCAACTAAGAGTTGTAAGGCCTTTTTATTGATGGTGAGAACAAGAATAGGCTTGAGCTTCTGAAGCACCTCTTGGTGCCCAAGTTCAGAGATAAGAGTTTTTAAAATCAAAAACCACTGACATAAGTCAGAGTTAGACGATGGTCAGAGGAACCTTGAATTGCTTGTTCCTAAAGAGAATCATAGGCATTTTAG
The DNA here is from genome assembly GCF_900095145.1 of Mus pahari. NCBI lineage: Eukaryota > Metazoa > Chordata > Mammalia > Rodentia > Muridae > Mus > Mus pahari. Next base: position 12,562 of record NW_018391832.1, on the reverse strand, counting down.
ACATCGTGACAATTATTTTGGTCAATACATCGGGACTATAGTTCATGACATGAAACTCTCAGATGTGTTTGCAAGGCTGATGTGATGATTGTAGGGAGGGATGTAGATAACTGTGTAAACAACTGGAGTCACAACAGAATAGCATTGTGTTAGTCATATCACTATAGGCACTAATATATATTGTCAACCAATAATAGTCAAGGATGTAAATAAATATCATGCAATGAAACAAGTACTGTTGTCAACAGACAATGGTGAGACAATGGATATCCATTGTCCACAAAAGGATTAAATAGGACCCTGGACACATACTGTGCACAAAATGAATCAAAATGCAAATGAAACTTTAAAAACCTAATAGAATTTTTCATGAACTTTCATCAGGAAATGCCTTCTGGAAAATATTCCCTGAGACAGAGATAAAGTGGCTGAGTCAGATGTAAACAAAGTGAGACTCTGTGATATGAAGGACATCATTGATAAACCAAAATGTCAGCAGGCCTTGTGCCATAATCACATAATCACAGTTATGGGAGTTGGACACAGGAGATACTAGATTATTCTTAGGTGCATTGAAAATTTGAAGCCAGTATGGGCAGCGTTAGACTTTCTAATAACATAAACCCACAAATTACTAATAAATCCTATGAATAGATTGTCTTCACTGTCACCCCAAATATGATTATAAACCAATTATAAGCACGACATCATTTGGGAAATGCTGGGAACCATGGCCTCAGCCATGCCCTGGTGGATATTTTCTAGCTTACATAAACAATCCTGAGAGAACATTCGTGGTCATAACAGTAAGAATGTTTAGGGGAAAAGAGGACACTGTGACCGCTGGTTCCAGGAGCTGAAGATTGCCACCTGACCTTCAGAGAGCCCCTGGGCTCTTCTCCCCCTCCTTTAGAGCCTCCTCTTGCTTATGCTTATATTGCCACTCCTGAATAAAGTTTTCAGAGTTTGATCAGTATGATTGACTTGCTCCCATTCTTCCTGTCTCTTGTCCCTACCACTCTCTCTCTCTATCTCCTGCCCTGGGTCCCCACTGAATATCCCTGCAGGTTGGTTGGGGAAAGGGAAAAATAGTTCAAGCCTGTATCACAGAGGAATTAGCAGATTGGCCAGACAAAAGCTACTCTGGAGCTGATAGGCAAAGGATGCCCACCACCTCAGTGTAGAAAAGGACCAGGATCAGCAGTCACAGAGAGACATGTCCTAAGATGCTGCATGTCACTTGCAGCAATAATTGGGATTTCTGCAATAAAATCTAGCTCGTTTAACTTCCATATGACCACACAATGCAGACTTCATCATGTTGAACTACAGAATACATCGAATTTATGCAGGAAGTTTGGTCTCTGATCTGTACCTGTTCTGTTCCACATAATATTGATTTAATTTTAATAATTAAAGCCTGTGCTGCATTACTTAGCCTACAGCACCTTGGCATCTACTAATAATATCACTAATAGCATGTTTCTTGCTGGCGTATACCTATGCAGTTGGCTTCTGGGAAAATGCAGTTTTCTGGCAGGCTGCAAAATTCCTGTTAATTTCTCACTTCTCGGTACAGGAAGTGCGCACACCAGTCCAGTGTCACATGACTTTCATTGTTTCTCTGTGAAAGTAAAGAAAATCCCAACATCTTTTTGTCAGGTTGGACCATGATGCTCTCCTTGGCAGAAGAATGTGTGCAAAGAGACGGTGATCACTATTGAGAAGCCTAGGTTTTAAAGGTTTCATCCACTATTCCTTTCCTTCTGTTAATGATGGATGGATCTGAGCCTGACTACACAAGGAGATTTGAAATCTACCACTAATAAAAGTGAGCCCCAAGGAGTCTTTGCATTTAAAATTACTAACATAATGTGTTTTCAGTTTAACTGTGGCATAGTCATTTATCAATATAGCATGCTCTCTTTCATGAATGTAGTCCTTAGTTATTAAGTTGTATATTGTATAAAATTCACAATGTTTCTCACATAAAACAAATACATTGTCTCAGTACTAAACAAAGAAAATTTTATCACTATCCTGGCCCACTGGTACACCTGCCATAATACATCACCTTGAGAAAAGCCCTCTTGATGTCTTGATTTCTCAGACTGTAGACCACGGGGTTGAGCAATGGTGTAAAAGCACTGTAAAAGAGTGAGATCTTCTTGTCTTGCTCAGCGGAGTAGCTAGAGTCGGGCCTCAAGTAGGTGTAAGTGGCTGGAGCATAGAAGAGTGTGACCACAGTCAGGTGGGAGGCACAGGTAGAGAAAGCCTTGCAGCGCCCCACTGAGGACTTGATCTTCAGAATTGCCATGGCAATACGAATGTAGGAGGCCACAATGAGGGAAATTGGAGTAACACCCAAAAAGACACTCAAGACCAAGTCCACCATCTCAACAAAGTGAGTATCCATACAAGCCAAGCTACGTACTGAAGGACCTTCACACAAGTAGTGGTTGACCCTGTTGGGCCCACAATATGGCAGATTCATGGTAAAGAAAGTATTCAATAAAGATGAAAAGAAACCACAGACCCAAGACCCTGCTGCCAATTGTATGCAGAGGTCCCAGTTGAGGATGACAGTATAGCGCAGTGGATAGCAAATGGCCACATACCGGTCATAAGCCATGACAACAAAGAAGGCGCACTCAGTTATACCCAGGCCACCAAACACAAACATCTGCAGCCAGCATCGAGCAAAGGAGATGGTCTGAGAGTGAGCAAGAAGATGCACCAACATCTGGGGCATGGTGGTGGTGGCAAAGGTCATATCCAACAAGGAGAGAGTACAGAGGAAGAAGTACATGGGAGTGTGCAGCTGTGTGTCCAGGCAGACCAGCATGATGATGAGCCCGTTGCCCAAGACTGAGCTCAGGTAGATGAGAAGGAAGACAATGAAGAGAATGCTGTTGGTTGTGGGGTCACTGGAGAAGCCAAGCAGGATGAACTCAGAAACCCAACTTTGGTTCTGTCCTGGAATCATCCAAAACAAAAGTTCTGTGAGAGAATTCCAGCCGTCTATATAACACCTGATATATGATATCCCTGAGAGATGGAATCTACACAGCCTGGAATGGTGGGGTGTTTATTCTGAGCACACTGCACAGTTTCTGGACACTCTTTCCAAATTGCTTAACAACCCCCTTAGTCTTTTCTTCTCTAAAATGAGGTTGATGATGCTCATGTCCTCACAGTATTATGACTAAAGTATGTCATGTAACTCTGGAAGCACCACATAACACATCATATGTCCTGTGCTGTCTCATACACTCATTCCACCCTATTGTTTACATTGACTAGTTCACTCTCACCCATTCAGAAGCAGGTCTCTCAAAAATTCCTAGACCTGAAGTGGCCTTCAACCTTGTAGAGCCTGTGACCTGTGTATAACTTTCCTCTTCTCACACCAAGGAATCCTTTATTCCTGACCAGCTAATGCAACCTTAGCCTTCAGAGATTAATGAGAGTCCTTCTTCTGCACCAAGTGAAGCTGCTATCATTTATTCTACTCTGAATTTGAGTCCTCACTCCCTGGTCTTGAAAGGTAGTGGACATGTTAGGATTTGCAGTGTTCACTTCCATGGTCTCACTGAACTGATACCCAGCATGACAAGTGACAAAATGTTCCTCCCTTATCCCTTATGGCAACTGTACTCCTGTCACTTCCAGCCTGCACTGCGTACAGCTCCTAGTCATCTGTGTCTACAATCCAGCCCTGACCACACTCTAGGCAAAGTTTTCTCCACATGGTGGCCACTTCATGTAACCTCTGTCAGGTGGAGTCTTCTAAGAGGAAGCACATTCTTTATGAAACAGCCTCTTCTTTAGATTCTGAATCTCTGTTCAGATTTCACAGGCTCTATAAGGTGGTGACACATCTGTCATCCCAGCATATGAAGAGGTAGAGGAAAGACAATCAGGAGTTCATGTGTAGCCAGGCCATTTAATGGGTTTGAAGCTAACCTGAGTTATATGAGGCATTATAAATAGCATATTTCTAACACTAAAAATAAGTCAGTGAGGGACAAGAACATGGCTCAACAGGAAAGTTGGCCTGAGACCAAGCCAGATGGCCCCATTGCAATCTCTGAAGCCATGGGATGAAAGGAGAAGTTTAATTCCCTCATGTGCTGGGGGGAAGGTAACAGCAGGTAAGTATACACATACACACACACACTCACACACACTCTCTCTCTCACACACACAAACCATTTTCAAAAGATAGAATTAACAAAAAACATGCAGAATAGAAAAAATTCAGACACAGACCCCCACACAGTCAAGTAGTTTTTGATGGTAGGCATTCTATAGTGGCCGGGAGCCACTATAGTGTTTCAAATTGAAGCTGGTAGGTTGTATTCATTCATGAAAACTCTCCTATATGCATCACACCCTCCTCGATCTGAACACACAAGCGTCAATTCCAGGTCTAGCACTGGTTTCCACTATGGTTAAAACAACCAAACATTAGAAAGAAAACCGAAGGGGCATTTTTTTCCTTAGTGGGTAAGCAAAGATTTAAGAGGACACAATGAAGTAGTTTCCCCAGAGGGGAAAAAAACAATAAATCAGACACTATCAAAAAAGAATTACTCCAAAGATTCTTACGAGGAATTATTTGTAGAGGAGCCTTACAAGGAATCAGACTTCCCAACAGAATATGAAATATATAAATAATAAATTCATTAATGTAAAGGATATTTTTGCAATATGGCTATTTCAATAAGCACTGAGAAGCTGTGAGACCACAGTATAAAGAGCCATACAGGCTCCTGTCATCCCTCAGGCTCCTTACACCACTCACCTACCAGAATGACAATAGTAAACCCCAATGCTCCACTCACTGAGGACTTTAGCCTCAGCACACAGCTGTCTCCTCCATCCCTCTCTCTCCACTCTCAAGTCTCTATGCCAAAGCTCCTGATACCCTGGACACCTCTGCTTCTCTCAAACTGCAAGGCACACACCTAACATCTCACTATGGAGTGGGGACCAAAACCTGCCCAGTGATGCCCACATGGCAGGACTCAGTTTGGCCAGGGAGCCTTGCCTGCTGTGCTGCCACCTCCCAGACCCAACTCAGGTAGGATAAATCCTGTAGCTCTTGTTCATTCGTCAGATAAAGTCTGAAGACTCCTGGAGGGGTCTTCCTTTCTCTCCTAGTAACTGAATTCCCAGACAAGTAAGAACAACCTATCTATGGCAGAGTGTAGCAGCATGTGTGGTTCCCTACCTTTGTAATAATACAAGAACTAATATTTATTTGGGGTGATTTGTATATTCCAGCTATTGTTCTACGAGCTTTAGACTAACAGAACATCAATTCACTGGAGGAAGGATTTTACACATGTGCTACATGTAGAAACCTAAGGTTCAAAGAGGACAGATTGTTCCAGATAACAAGGTCACCATGGAAGTAGTAGGAGTTTGGATGGAGTTCTAGCCTCAGAGCCTGACTCTCAGTCACTACCTTCTCTGCTCTGGCACAAGGCTCTCCAGTGGGAGGTGAAGGCAAAGTCTTCACAGTGTCCATCTAGTTGAGCACAGACCAGAGCTTCTAGGACAGAGGTGGATGAATAGCCACACACCAGCTCTCCTGGTGAGATTTCCCTCATGTCTGAGTGTGGGAGGCTCTGGGGGATGCATTGAAAGGCAGAAGGAAACAATGGGAAGGGATTTGGTAAACTCTAAGCATTTTGGAGCTAAGTACATCTTGCTTAAAATTCTCTGCTCCTCCTCCTCCTCCTCTTCCTCCTCCTCTACCTCCTTCTTCCTCTTTTCTCATTCTCTCTCTGTTTGTAAGAGTGAGAGTCAGAGACACATGCAGAGACATAGAAGGAGACTCAGAAATAGGAAGAGACACAAAGAAACAGACAACACAGACAGGTAGCCTGACTGAGTAAAAAAATTACAGAAACAGTGAAACAGATACAGTCAGAGACAGAAATAGAGACAGAAGAAAATAATTGGCTCAAGGAAAGTTTTTATTGACTTGCCTGTCCTACAGTCTGTGTCTTCCTTTATAATATCCAACTATGCCTGGTGATGCAGATCATCAGTCCCAACATTATGAAAGCAAAGACAGTCAGATTATGAGTTCTAGACCAACAACTGGGTACCTGGAAAAACTCAGTCTCAGAAAGAAAAAACTAAAACCATACAGTCCTACCCTGGAGTTCTGCAATGAGAATCTGAAGGGCAGCATCACCCACAGAGCAGGACAACCACGTCAAGCAGTCTGAGATCCATCAGTCAAAGCCACACTGTCACAAGTGCACCTCCAGCTGTGCCCCTGCATGATGGAAGTTGTTTCTAATAGACCTTTACTGTTATGGCTACAGCTTTCAGCCTCATGTATGATCCTTGAGCTCAGAACAATATTGCATCATGTGTCTAGTATTGACCTAAAGCATGACAGGTAACTAACTGTCAGGAAATATTAAATGTATAAAGGAGCAAGGAAGAGGAAGAGGAAGGAATAAAGGGCATGAGGGTGAGGTAGACCAGGGTGAAGGAAGAAGAAAAGGCAATAAGGGGCAGGGTTGCAGGCCTCTGGTGTACACAATTGAAAAGTGTGTCCAGCTACTTCTGATCTTCAGCTTCACATGACACTTGCATCCTAACAGGAAGTCCAAAACTAGTCACCAACTTACCACTCATGGGTCCAACTAGGTGTCAATAAATGGCTGCTTCTTGCTCTTGTGTAAGTGACTAACCAGGAAAACTCCTAAACAACTGGATCCAGAGATGTGGTATTTTAGACAACCAAGAAAGCAGAACATATCCAAGGTTTCTGACAGTTCAGCCAGCTGAGTCTCCAAGCAGGCTAGGCTTGTCTTCTGAGGGTGGTGAACCTGCAAAACAAACTGAGTCTCAGACTTGTCGTCTTTACACTGTGGCACACGCTGCTGTGACTTTATGATCCTGCCTTATCTCTTAGCCTTCCCAGGAGAGTTGGGAACATGCCATTTCTGTTCCCAGTAGGGATTGATTCCCTGAAAGCTCTCAACAAGCGCACTCCTTGGAAGATACTCTTGGGGGACAGAGAAGGAGAAAACATTAGGCAAATGGAGAAATGATGACATTCATTTTGGACCTAATTAGTGAAGATGAGACGCTTAGTGCAAAGGAGATGAAAGAGTCAAGGCCTGACATTCTCAATCACTTCCCAGACCCTCCCTGACTCCCAGTGATACCAAGTTTAGTGTCACTTCTCTTTCTTCCTCAACTGTGTGCCTAGGACCTGATCCAGGACTGCCATATTGGCATTTAAGAGTCCTCCATGACAAGTCATCACTGATGGTCAGCAGTGCCAGTCCCCTAATGGCTGAGTGAGGGATCTCACCCAGGGAATTGTAACCCTTAAGAACATAATGAAAGTTGGTTTCTAGATATATCTTGTTCTAACATTCTTATTTAAACTCACTGTGGTCCTGCCTCAGCTCTCTCTTCTGTAAACTGCCAACAGTAACCTCTTCCTGTCTGGGGTTGTGGGGGAGAATTAAGTGTGCTTATGCTGAGCACTAGGAACTATTAATCCTGAGGTTCATAAGTGAGAAATAAGTTTCATAAAGTTGAGCCAAATTTAAAGCAAGCTTTAATTAAAAACTGGCCATTAAAAAATAACTCTGGCCTGAACCACCTCTGTGTTTGTAGGATTTAACCGAATAGTCAGGTTTTGAAGGGGCTTAAAAATGTGAAACCCAGATCACCACGGACTAAGGCTGATCTTCAATAACAGCATAAACAATAGAAAGCCAACACTCACGTGGAAACTGAACAACACTCTTCTCAATGATAACTTGGTCAAGGATGAAATAAAGAAAGAAATTAAAGACTTTTTAGAGTTTAATGAAAATGAAGCCACAACATATCCAAAACTATGGGACACAATGAAGGCAGTCCTAAGAGGAAAATTCATAGCCCTGGGTGCTTCCAAAAAGAATCTAGAGAGAGCACATACTAGTAACCTGACAGAACAACTAGAAACCCTAGAACTAAAGGAAGCAAATTCACCTAAGAGGAGTAGAAGGCAGTAAATAATCAAACTTAGGGCTGAAATCAACCAAGTGGAAAAAAAAAGAACTATTCAAAGAATCAACCAAACCAGGAGCTGGTTCTTTGAGAAAATCAACAAGATAGATAAACCCTGCTTGTGGACGTTGTACATCGTGGTGCGGAGCCTAGTGCGCACCACGATGTACAACGTCCACAAGCAGCCAACATCAAAGTAAATGGAGAGAAATTCGAAGCAATCCCACTAAAATCTGGGACTAGGCAAGGCTGCCCACTTTCTCCCTACCTATTCAATATAATACTTGAAGTCCTAGCCAGAGCAATATGACAACAAAAGGAGATCAAGGGGATACAAATTGGTAAGGAAGAAGTCAAAATCTGCTTGTGGACGTTGTACATCGTGGTGCGGAGCCTAGTGCGCACCACGATGTACAACGTCCACAAGCAGGGACTAGGCAAGGCTGCCCACTTTCTCCCTACCTATTCAATATAATACTTGAAGTCCTAGCCAGAGCAATATGACAACAAAAGGAGATCAAGGGGATACAAATTGGTAAGGAAGAAGTCAAAATCTGCTTGTGGACGTTGTACATCGTGGTGCGCACTAGGCTCCGCACCACGATGTACAACGTCCACAAGCAGGAATCAAGTTTCAGCTGAGAGTTAACAAGGGAGTTGAGCCAGCTGCTTTGATTTAAGTGGTAATGAGGGCAGCTAGCCCAAACATGGGTCAGGGTCTCCACTGTCAGCTGCTTGTGGACGTTGTACATCGTGGTGCGCACTAGGCTCCGCACCACGATGTACAACGTCCACAAGCAGGGGAGTTGAGCCAGCTGCTTTGATTTAAGTGGTAATGAGGGCAGCTAGCCCAAACATGGGTCAGGGTCTCCACTGTCAGACGACCCATCCGAACTTCCCTCCTCACTCTCCTGTTCTCCAGCCTCTCCTCTCCTCCACTGGCTTCTCGCCCACACCCTTCTGCCTCTGCTGCATGAGCTTTTACGACACCATAAACATAATTTTAGATGTCTCACAGGAGCTACAGTAGTTGGCCTTGGGTGATTGGGAAAGCAATCTCTTTAATGGCGAATTACCTGGCTTCCCACACTAAACTACTGATTTCCTAATAATGCAAATAGGATTTGCGCCAAAAAAACACACACACGCACACAAAAAACCCAAAACAAAAAAACAACAACAACAAAAAAACCAGTTTCTAACCATGTCCACTTTCCCCCATATCCTATTAACATTTTTTTTCTATCTGGAGTGGGTAGTAAACTAAAAGAAAAGTTAAAACATTTTTAAAAACATTATGAAAAATAGGTCTTAAGAATCCAAAATCTACAGAGAGCATTGAAAACATCAAAATATTGAGAGCAATTAATATTCAAGTCTCTTCATACCATGATGATCTGACCACATTTGACTGCCATTTGCTCTGAAGGCTCCCTACTCCACAGAATCATTTGGTGAAAGACTAGACTGATATATAAGCTTGGACCCTGTTTGGTGATACATGCTGCTACCAGGACATTGACATTTATGAGTGTATTTATACCACAAACAATACAAACCAGAAGCCACTCAGTCCCAGCCCTGGCCCCTGTAGTGCCTTTGCTAAGCATCTGACCCAAGACACAGACCCTAGCTCTTCTCACTCATGATGCTGACCTGCACAGCACCTTGGAAGAAGCAGTCATGCCTGCATAGAGACCAATCAGCCTTAGGAGTGGGAGTGGAGGGTTAAAAGACCTGGGGTTCTTGGAGAGACAGTGATTTGCCTCAGGAGAGAACCAATCTAGTGTCACATATAGAATACAACATTGGTCACTCTTGTTCTTCAAATGGCAGAAGCACTTAAAGAATGTCAAGCAAAGCCATGACTCCCTGTTTCCCAGGTAAATAACTAGGGACCAGTCAGATGAGAAGGACATGGAAAGGTCACGCTCCTAGTCAGGGTGGGAACAACAGAGAACCTTGCCTCTGGCCTCTTGGGCTGAAGCTGGATATCCAGTATCTGTCATGTTCTTGATCATGTAAGCTTAAGCTAATGAATATCGTCTACTCAAGACTTTGGCTGGTTAGAGCTCATTACGCCTCTTGGTGAGCATGGGGCCATATCAAGGGTTGGAATCAAGGACTAGTTAGATTCTAGAGTCTCATTATGATCTGGGTATGCCCACGAATATTGTGGAAAGATTTTGAGTTTTGAGAAGAAGCTGGCAGCTTGCCCAACCCTAGCAACTAGAAATTGTTGTTATCAGCCCCCAGCTGATGAAGACTCATTGAGAACCATGTAGGAATTGGGTCATTTTGGTAAGATGAGAACTTCAAAGATTTTGTGAGTTTGCATCTAGAAAGGAAGGGTAGGGGAATAGGAATAGATTATAAAGATGCTAAACTCTAGCCCTGAAATGGCTCCTGGGGCCATCACATCGAGTCATAGCTTCCTAAGCATGCTCACAAGTGTTTTCTCACCAGGTCCCATAGCAGGCTTAGCAGAGACCTTAGGGCCTCAGCTTCATGCCCTTATGAGAAGGATGACAACAACACTAAACACGAGTCCTGAGATAAGGATGAAGAATTGCTGATGCTGGGTTGATCATTTAGGTCCCCTATAGGTCAGAAAAAAAGATTTCAAAGTCAGTACCTCCAACTTCCTATTCTTTTATTTATTTATTTATTTATTTATTTATTTTTATTTTAAAAAATGTTTTATTAGATATTTTCTTTATGTACATTTCAAATGTTATCCCCTTTCCTAGATTCCCCTCTGAAAATCCCCTATCCTCTCCCCCTCCCCCTGCTCCCCAACCCACCCACTCCCATTTACAGTCCTGGCATTCATCTATACTGGGACATAGAACCTTCATAGGCCCTAGGTCCTCTCCTCCCATTGATGACTAATTAGGCCATCCTCTGTCCCGGCCCATGGAACACATTATTCCACGGTCCTTGAGGGGGATCACAAACCTAGAGAGAAATGGGAATAAAGAAAGAGACAGAGACCATGCTTGTTTGTCATAGTCTCATTTACTAAGGGGAAATACTCAGTTTATATACAGCAAGGGAGAGATCAAAAAGGAAGCTTAGTGGGGACGCTAATTGGGAATGTGAAACTTTTGTGATTTATCTCAGTTCCTTGGTGTCACTGCTCCAGAACATCGGCAGCTAATCTCAAAGTCCAGTTTCTTCTAACAGCCCAAGGTGACAGCTCTGGGCAGCTCCGGAATGTGAGAAGACCCCCTCAGTCCTTGATGTTTACTTAGGGCCAGAATCCTGCTGGTTCCCAACAAATGGCCTTGTAGAGAGAGGGGGTAACTGGCTCCAAACAAAGAACTATATGACTTTTAGCTGCATGCTGTAAAATGCCTGGGCTGTGAGATGCCTGTGATGTAAGATGCTTGGGTTTTCTCAACCTGATCTCCAACAAATTCCCCCTTTTCGATTTAATAGAAGTTGGGGAGGTGGCTATAAGAAACGGGTNGGTGAAGCACCTTGTCTTAGGCTATGAGGTGTGCACCCGTGTTCAGCACCCAAAAGCTAGGCCTGTTTAGGTCCTAGGTGGGCAAGGGCTCTGTCTTAGGCCACGATATCCACATGGGATTAGCAGGTGTTACCCGTCTCTGAGTCATCCTTGCAGCCAGGGGTGTGCTTCTGACCCACGGCACCTCACTCATCCTGTCATAGGCTCACTTCACAGCTTAAGGTCCTCAGCCACTTTTAGGAGCCAGTGAGTCACCTGTCTAATAATGGCATCTCCACAGCCTCTGGAACCAGGAGCACTCTGCATCTGCAGCAAGGGTAGAAAAATGCAGGCCACCAGCTGCTCTCTCTGCATCAGTGGAGGAGGGATCTTCAGAGGAGTCTTCGGTGTCCACACGATGGTAATGGACTGCAACCGACTTTAAGGCAGCATCAATCTGAGACTTAACAAAACTGGTTAATCTGGAAAAAGCCCAAGGGACAAAAGATAGAATCAGGAGAATGCCCAGGAAAGGTCCCAGAATGGTAGGGAGCAAAGTGGAAAGCCAAGGAGAGGCAGAAAACCAACTTTGATACCAGGATTCTTGCATCTCTCTTTTACGAATTCTTCTTCTAAGATAGCTCTAACTTTGTCTATACTATCCTGAACTAAGCCAGTCTTATCAGTGTAAAAACAACATTCTTCTTTGAGGGCTGCACAGAGTCCTCCTTCCTTTNGGAATACTAAATCTAGGCCTCTTCTGTTCTGTAACACTACCTCAGACAGAGAGACTAAGGAATCTTTTAAATTTTTTAGGCCTCTCTGTATCTCTCGAATGTCTCTCTCCACAGCATAGTTAAGCCTGGCAAGCTGTGCAGACTGATGTTGGGAGGAGATCAGGGAGGCAATTCCTGTTCCTGTACCTGCAGCACTCACACCAAGGATCACTGCTAAGGTTACTGCAGTAATTGGCTCTCTCTTAGAGCAGGGCAGGTTGGTGCCTTTATCCCAGATCTGGAGTAAATCTTCTGCAGGATGTATCATCAACTTTGGTAAAAGTTGAATCAAGACACA
>NW_018391831.1:2992-4087 GCF_900095145.1 Mus pahari | reverse complement strand
ACAAAAGAGCTGGTTCAAGACTCCTGATTTATATACAGCGAGCATTGCTTGGTCTGGCCTCAGTGGGAGAAGACATGCTTAACCCTCAAGAGACTTGAGGCCCCAAGGAGTGTGGAGGTCTGATGTCCTCTTGGAGACAGAGGGGAGGAGGAATGGGTTGAGGAACTATGGACAGGCAGACTGGACTGTAAAAAATAAAGCAATAAAAAGAAGATGATGAGCAGATTAATTATCTGCTTGATCAAATACTGTACTGTTTATTTCTACATTCTCAACTCCTAGAACAGGATCATACAGGGGATAGCCATGATGTTCTGAAATATTCTTCTCTCTATCTCTGTTTTAAAATTCCTTGCCTTAACACTTGTCATTTATTAGACTTTCTCCAATCCTTGATCCCACCATAGAGCTGTCTGCCCCTTCATGGGTGAATTCAGTGGTGGTATAATACAACGTTATGGCTCTTTTCCATTGTTTGTTCATTCCCCTTCATTGAGAAGGTGTTTACATTTACAGTTTGTCTAATTTGGCATGTTTTCTTTGATACACTAATAAAATGATTTTTTTGTCCGATTTGTTAGAGTCTTAAATTTTTTACTAATTAAATTATGAATCCAAAGAAGTAACTCACAATTTTTATTTTATATTTTGGTTACCATAAAGAGATCACCCAAAATTTTAGTTTCAATGACATAAATACACATTAATATACTCACATAAAATAAAAAAATGTGATATAAAGAATTAAATAATACTAGAAGAAGACTATAGATTTATGAGCCCCCTTTTTTCTTTTTTTCTCTAGTTTCTCTAGTTTCTGGCCAAATTTATTTTTTCCCCCAATTTTTATTAGGTATTTACTACATTTACATTTTAAATGCTATCTCCAAAGTTCCTGATACCCCCCCAACCCGCTCCCCTAACCACCCATTCTTGACCCTGGTGTTCCCCTGTACTGGGGCATGTAAAGTTTGCAAGACCAAGGGGCCTCTCTTCCCAATGATGGCTGACTAGACCATCTTCTGCTACATATGCAGCTAGAGACATGAGCCCTGGGGGTGCTGGTTAGTTCATATTGTTGTTGCACCTATAGGG
>NW_018391831.1:0-1567 GCF_900095145.1 Mus pahari | reverse complement strand
TTGAGTTGGAATTTTGATAGGGATTGCACTGAATCCGTAGATTGCTTTCGGCAAGATAGCCATTTTCACAATGTTGATCCTGCCAATCCATGATCATGGGAGATTTTTCTATCTTCTGAGATCTCCTTTGATTTCCTTCTTCAGAGACTTAAGTTTTTATCATACAGATCTTTCACTTCCTTAGTTAGAGTCACACCAAGGTATTTTATATTATTTGTGACTATTGTGAAGGGTGTTGTTTCACTAATTTCATTCTCATCCTGTTTATCCATTGTGTAGAGAATGGCCATTGATTTTTTTGAGTTAATTTTATATCCAGCTACTGCACTGAAGCTGTTTATCATGTTTAGGATTTCTCTGATGGAAGTTTTATGTTCACTTATGTATACCATCATATCATCTGCGAATAATGATATTTTGACTTCTTCCTTTCCAACTTGGATTCCCTAGATCTCCTTTTGTTGTCTAGTTGCTCTGGCTAGGACTTCAAGTACTATATTGAATAGGTAGGGAGAAAGTGGGCAGCCTTGTCTAGCCCTGATTTTAGTGGGATTGCTTCCAGCTTCTCTCCATTTACTTTGATGTTGGCTACTGGTTTTCTGTAGATTGCTTTTATTATGTTTAGATATGGGCCTTGAATTCCTGATCTTTCCAAGACTTTTATCATGAATGGATGTTGGATTTTGTCAAATGTTTTCTCAGCATCTAATGAGATGATCATGTGGTTTTTGCCTTTGAGTTTGTTTATATAGTGGATTACATTGATGGATTTCCATATATTAAACCATCCCTGCATCCCTGGAATGATGCCTCCTTCGTCATGATGGATGAGTGTTTTGATGTGTTCTTGGATTCGGCTTGCGAGAATTTTATTGAGTATTTTTGCATTGATATTCATAAGGGAAATTGGTCTGAAGTTTTCTATCTTTGTTGGGTCTTAACCTTGTTTTGGTATCAGAGTAATATTGGCTTTGTAGAATGAATTGGGTAGAATACCTTCTGTTTCTATTTTGTGGAATAGTTTGAGAAGAACTGGAATTAGGTCTTCTTTGAAGGTCTGCTGGAACTCTGCACTAAACCCATCTGGTCCTGGGCATTTTTTGGTAGGTAGACTATTAATGACAGCTTTTATTTCTTTATGTGATATAGGACTGTTTATGTTATTAATCTGATCCTGATTTAACTTTGGTGTCTGGTATCTGTCTTGAAATTTGTCTATTTCGTCCAGGTTTTCCAGTTTCCTTGAGTATAATGTTTTGTAGAAGAGTCTGATAGTGTTTTGGATTTCCTCACGATCTGTTGTTATGTCTAACTTTTCATTTCTGATTTTGTTAATTAAGATGCTGTCCTTGTGCCCTCTAGTGAGTCTGGCTAAGGGTTTATCTATTTTGTTGATTTTCTCAAAGAACCAGCTCCTGGTTTGATTGATTCTTTGCATAGTTTTTTTGTTTCCACTTGGTTGACTTCACCCCTGAGTTTGATTATTTCCTGCTGTCTACTCCTCTTGGGTGAATTTGCTTCCTTTTGTTCCAGAGCTTTTAGGTGTGCTGTCACGCTGCTAGTGTAT
>NW_018391830.1:13565-30367 GCF_900095145.1 Mus pahari | reverse complement strand
GGACAGCTGCCAGGCGAACACCCCTCCTTGGGCGGGAAAGGCGCCGGATGACCGGGACCAGACACCTTAAATGATCTTTTGTAGCTTTCATAATCTTCTCAGTTTTGACAGTAAGCTAGACACCAGAACAAAAACATAAAAAATCACTTTATTTGAAAAATTAATATAAAGGACGTCATAAAGAGACTATAAATGATCACAAAACTATAGAGAAAAACCAAGCAGTATATGTTGCTGGAAAAACTGCAGACTGGTATAGCCATTGTGAGCATCAGTACAAATGAAACTCAGGCATATATATAACCATTAAATGATTCAGCTGTTCCTGAACTAAGTATATATCTGAACAAATATAAATCAGCATAATATGTTACAGCCAATACATACAGTCAATAAATTTTGTTGGCTACTGAGTTCTCAGCATTTATTATTACATATCCTCTTTTCAAAGGCATGGACTGAGATTTATATTACAGCTTGGTTATACAGTCCAGACGTACTTATAAAGTTTGCTGCCTTTCTCCTGCTCAAACAAAGATTTGAGAATCACCTTTAGATGATTTGTGCACATTGTACATTCCACATATGTGTTAATGAAGAAATGTGTGTGTGTGTGTGTGTGTGTGTGTGTGTGTGTGTGTGTTTACAAATCCTATTCATATTTTAAAGAAGTCCAGGTCTTGGGACAGGTTTTAAATGTGCATCAAGAAAAAGCAGCATAGAAAATAGAAGACAACTCACCAGAAAAAAACCCAACTTACCTGACAGACGGGTCATTTCTCCTAAGAGAAAGTAATAGCCAGTGTCCTATTCATCTGCAAAGCAAGACTATTTCTTGAACATGCATTGCTCTTCAAGCTTGAGTGCTTTTATTTATTAATTGTTATCAGAACACAGTTGCTTCCATAGACACTAGAACAAACAAAAGAATCTGAAACAAATTAATGTGTGATCAGTTCTTTCCATTCTCTTGACCATGCATTGACTGGGATGTCTATGTTTGTCAGTGAGCTATGGGACCACAGATATTTCTTCTTTTACCATGCTTATGAGAAACCCCATGTGGTTGAGCCTAAGGAGAAAGTGTAGAAGGAAGAAATCAGGATAGATTATGGAACGTCAAATGCGCAATTCTCCTATCAGACCTAGCCAATGTCTTTTCATGATGTTACCTTGTGAGAATAAAGTGCAGAGAAAAGGAAGGCAAGTTTCTGGACCTGGAGCCCCAGCTGTAGGTCCAGCACATCCCTCCCCAACTGCTTTGCATGTTTATGAGAACCTTCTGTTGTCTAGAGTTCATAACAGTGACTTAAGACCCTTCAGTAAGAGCTGCCCTCAGAGAGGAAAATCGTGAACCATGGAAACTCCAGCTTCGTTTCTTTGCCTCCTTTTACTGTGGATCACAGGTGAGAGGAACCCACATAACTACATATTTAGATAAAAAGTCTCTGAACACTACTGAATTCTATTACCAGAAAGTCAATTAAACTGAAAAGATCCTAGTTCTGCCAGGAAAGTGACAAGTGTGTTTTAGATTGCACTGGTGACTTTTTTTTTTCCTTTTCAGTCTCATCTGTCACTGGAGAAACAACACAGTCTCCAGCCTCCCTGAGTTTTTCTCTTGGTGAAACAGCAACCCTGATATGCAGGTCCAGTGAGAGTGTTGGCAGCTACTTAGCCTGGTACCAGCAGAAAGCAGAGCAAGTCCCCCAGCTCCTTATCCATAGTGCCTCCACTAGGGCCGGTGGTATCCCAGACCGGTTCAGTGGCACTGGGTCTGGGACAGACTTTACTCTCACCATCAGCACCTTAGAACCTGAAGATGCTGCAGTTTACTACTGTCAGCCTTTCAGAAGTTGGTCATACACAGTGATTCACCATGTCACAAAAACCTCCAGGAGACCACAGTGTGTTTGCTTCTACCAGCTACTTCCTTTGTTGCAGCTGCAATGCTGGGTGCTCATTTTTAGCATTTTTGTCTTCCAAGTAAGTACTGAGATGCTAAAAGTAACTCCAAGTAAATATTTGTGTTCTTCACAAGGCTCCCAATGGAGGAGCTAGAGAAAGTACCCAAGGAGCTGCTCTAGTACAGGGGAACACCAGGGCCAAGAAGTGGGAGTGGGTGAGTAGGGGAGCGGGGTGGGGGGAGAGGGTATAGGGGACTTTCAGGATAGCATTTGAAATGTAAATGAAGTAAATACCTAAATACCTGGCATGGGCTTTTGAAACCAAAAGACCTACCCACAGTGGCGTATTTCCAACAGGGCCACACCTCAACATAACACAACCACCACAATAGTTCTACTAACTGGGCAACAAATAAGCATATGGGAGATGTCCTCATTCCAACCAGGACAAATGGTTAGTACAGCAAGTTAATAATCACCATCATTAACAGCTAACAAGAAATGAAAAGTAAGCCATAATTTTTCACCAATAAATAGATTTTATTCATAGAAACTTCAAGTAATTCATAAAGCAATGGAATTAAAAATAATAATGAAGATTTTATTATTAAAATATACACATTTCAATTTTGATAAGTCTACATCAAAATGATAAAACAGTGCAAAACATTGCATTTTATCAGAAAATGTTAATTATATAGGAAGAGTAAAGTATTTGTAATATTTCTACATTTGTAATATTTCTACATTGAAATCTCGAAAACATTCTTTAACATAATTAAATGAAACCTACCAGAACTTGGGAGGCAGAGGCAGGTGGATTTTTATGAGTTCTAGGTCATCCTAGACCAAGTAGAAAATTTTAGAATTTCAGGTCTACACAGAAAGAGAGACTCTATTTCAAAAGAACAAATAGCACAAAAACAAAATCAGAAACCCCTAATAGAGCTGCAGGTCATATTATGCTGAGATCTAGATGTCTGGAGGTTGGGGGAAGAGATATGAAAGGCGGAGTTCTGGAGAGGACATGATTGTCACACACATGAACTCACGATAGCTGCAGTTACCCATACAATTTATGAGATTAAGAGTATTAAAAATTCCAGCATGGAGAGGAGACATGCTTCTAATATTTGACCGCTAGCTGAGGAACTCTCACCAGTTGATAGCTGCTTGAAGGAGGAAGACTCACTTTTTAAAAATTATCCACTATTCATTAAAATATGTTCTTATCAAACAGAACTTTTACTTCCTTAGTTAGAATCATACCAAGGTATTTTATATTATTTGTGACTATTGTGAAAGGTGGTGTTTCCCTAATTTCTTTTTTTTTTTTTTTGAGTTAATTTATCATATCATCTGCAAATAGTGATATTTTGACTTCTTCCTTTCCAATTTGGATCCCCTGACCTCCTTTTGTTGTCTAATTGCTCTGGCTAGGACTTTGAGTACTATATTGAATAGGTAGGGAGAAAGTGGGCAGCTTTGTCTAGTCCCTGATTTTAGTGGAATTGCTTTCAATTATCTCTCCATTTAATTTGATATTGGTTGTTTATTTGCAGTAAATTGCTTCTATGTTTAGGAATAGGCTTTGAATTCCTGATCTTTCCAAGACTTTTATCATGAATGGGTGTTGGATTTTGTCAAATGTTTCTCAGCATCTAACGAGATGATCATGTGGTTTTTGTCTTTGAGTTTGTTTATATAGTGGACTATGTTGATGGATTTCCAAATATTAAACCATCCCTGCATCCCTGGAGTGAAGCCGACATGATCAAGATGGATGATTGTTTTGATGTGTTCTTGGATTCGGTTTGCGAGAATTTTATTGAGTATTTTTGCATTGATATTCATAAGGGAAATTGGTCTGAAGTTCTCTATCATTGTTGGGTCTTTATGTGGTTTAGGTATCAGAGTAATTGTGGCTTCATAGAATGAATTGGGTAGAGAACCTTCTGTTTCTATTTTGTGGAATACTTTGAAGAGAACTAGAATTAGGTCTTTTTGAAGGTCTGATAAAATTCTGCACTAAACCCATCTGGTCCTGGGCTTTTATTGTTTGGGAGACTATTAATGACAGGTTCTATTTCCTTAGGGGATATGGAACTGTTTAGGTCATTAATGTGATTCTGATTTAACTTTAGTACGTGGTACCTGTCTAGAAATTTGTCCATTTCATTCAGGTTTTCCACTTTTGTTGAATATAGCCTCTTGTAGTAGGATCTGATGGTGTTTTGGATTTCCTCATGATCTGTTGTTATGTCTCCCTTCTCATTTCTGATTTTTGTTAATTAGGACACTGTCTCTATGTCCTCTAGTGAGTCTGGCTAATGGTTGATCTATCTTGTTGATTTTTCTCAAAGAACCAGCTCCTGGTTTGGTTGATTCTTTGAATAGTTCTTTTGATTTCCACTTGGTTGATTTCAGCCCTAAGTTTGAGTATTTTGTCTCACAGTTTGAGGGATGTCTTACCATCTTGCACCAAGTCTGGGCAATGAATTCCCTAGGAAGAGGAGCACAGATTGGTAGAGCAGAAAGCATAGGAACAAGTAGATTGAGGAGTTCATATGATTTTCAAAATTCAACTTTTAGTGACCTATTTCTGCTATGCACTGCTCATTAATATTGATATTGTCCTACAAGCTGTAGTCAAAATGTTCAAAATGCAAGCATATGGGAGATATTTCATGTTCAGACTATAGCTTTCTGCTTGGTTCTCCTTTGGCCCATAGTTTATTTTTAAATCTAAAATAAGGGTTCAACCTTTTATGTCTTTGAAGTCAATAAATTATGTTCAGTAAACATATTCAAGTCCAAAGTATTGTATATCGTGTAGCCATGTTAAAGGCAAAAAAGAAAATATTCCTATGCTTGGTGGAAATATGAAAGTTCTGATAAATGTATGCAATACTTATAAATTTATGAATATTCTGCCACACTATTATCTGTACTTTAATCAGTAATTATTTGGATGGTAAACTTGGATTTTTTTCTCCCTAGTATCATTTTTTACCTTTTACTCAGTGTTTACTACACCCCGCTTCAGTATTTGGAACTGGTATTGTTGAAAGAATTCACTTCGTAAAATCATTGGGTGTTTGATTTCTCATGAGCACAAGATAAAGTAGCTAATAGTACAGATATTACAAAAATGACAATCACTACCACTTCTTTGATATTCATTTGTGTCAGACACAAAATTCATTAAAAACATTCAGTGGAAATGTGACCACTGTCACATCAGCTTTCATTGATTTTCGCATCAATCTCAACCTTGCCAGCAGAGTGCCTTGTGATCACCAGGCATCAGGACTGATTTTTCTCAATACACCAGTTATCCTGTTTTTGTTCAGCAATCTCACTCCCACCTTCCCTCAGCTCGTACTTATTTCTAAAATTGTCTTCTTAGAGCATGCAAAGGCTTTCTACAACCATAAACGCAAGCATTGCTTCTCAGAATGTTCCCACATTTTGTTCTTACTGTACTGTCCCAGGTACTGTTTTAAAACTAAAAGGTAATCAATTAATAAAATATAATCTGACTATATTTTCCTACTCCTTTTTCTCCCTCTAGCCCTTTCTAACTGAGATTTTGACCTCTTTTTTTTAATATTATAGTTACATACGTGTGTGAGGGAGAAAGAATATATGTATAAATGCAACTTGTTTCATCTATTTAGCATTACTTTTAGGTATACATTTTTAGAGATGACCTCAGGGTATTGGGTAGCCAACGGGGAAGGATCATTTTATATCATATCCTCTGTTCTATTGCCCTGTTCTTCTTGACTCTCTGAGGGTTAAATGCTACCTTCCATAATGATGAGTTTTCATGTTAAAGCAAGAAAAATCAATTTTAGGGGAAATTTGAACTTAGTAAAAATGAGTATATAATATGAAATTTAATGGAAATCTGGGCAAAGGCAGACAAAGAAGTTTTGGTGAATGTGTGTGTGTGTGTGTGTGTGTGTGTGTGTATGCGTGTGTGTTGACACAGAATCTAGCTTTGAAGCAAAGGGTACTTAGCTCCTAAATGCTAGGGAAACAACAAAGGTGATTGATATACACCCAAAAACTCATTTCCAAGTTGGTGTTATCCTCAGTCTCTTTGGTATGTACTTAGAAACCACCATCTAATATAAGATCAAATACATATTGAAAACAGAGTATAAGATGGAGATATAAATACATTATTTTATTCAATGACATAGATATATTCTATGATTTAACAACATAAGCATATATATATATGTATACACACACACACACAGACACACACACACACACATATATATATTCTAAATTCTTGAAGAATAGACTCTTGCCCTGCTGGCCCATATGTAGATCAGAAAACAAGGGCAGATGATTGAGACTATTTAAATGCTTTAGGATGAATAGAATGAGGATATATTTTTTTTTCTTTTTTGAAACAAACCTCTTGGCTTTAGACACTGAATTTTTGTCTCAACGTGAAGCCAAATAATGTTTCATGAAACTATAACTGTGTACTCAGTCTGTTTCTCGACTATGTTTCAGACTGCTTCTGTTTAACCTAATTTTAAGACAATTGTGTAACTGATTCCCAGCCCAGTACCAGAATACATAGACAGTCTTGCTTTTCCTCTCTGTTTCCCCTTGAGAATCTGCAGATCCTTAAAAGAACTAGCTTTCCTCTCTCATAGCATCTCTTTGTGTAAGTCACCAATAACTAGAGGCATTCTCTACCTTGGAACCTGCTGGTTTTCAGGCCTAGGTATCAGGTAATGGATCTTCATTATCCTTCTTGCTCAACGTGAAGCCAAATAATATTTCATGAAACTATTAATAACTGTGTACTCAGTCTGTTTCTCGACTATGTTTCAGACTGCTTCTGTTTAACCCACTTTTAAGACAATTGTGTAACTGATTCCCAGCCCAGTAGCAGAATACTTAGACAGTTACCCAGTCTCAATTTTAGCCCTGTAGTAGACACCTACATGGACCCGTATTTTCTCTCTAACTTTTGTTTAAGAAGTAGTGTGTGTGNGTGTGTGTGTGTGTGTGTGTGTGTGTGTGTGTGTGTGTGTGTGTGTGTATGTGTGTGTGTACATGCACATGGTTGTGTGCTTGGGCATGTGTGTGTTTGAGTGAAAGAAACCAAATGACAGGAGAGACGAAGCATCAACTGAATATCTCATATGAACAAATAAAACTGTACTTGCCACTAATGGATTACATCTAGTATAGTTGTTGATCAATGAGGCTGAATCCATAGAAACTACCAAAAAAATCTGGGATATTCTTCAGGCTATTGGCTGAAGTACACAAACGTACAGTAAGGCCTTATTGCTGAAGACAACACTTATACAACACAGTGAACACAGAGAAATTGAGTTAGTGATTAAAAGGAGCCTTCCCATTTACTGACTAATGTTTGTGGTACTGGAGGATACTGTTCACCAGTGCCTGAGGAGAAGGAAAATACATGAGCCATCTACAAACCCTGTATTCTATAATTGTGACCATCATGCAAGATAAGCATGTTTAAAAGTGGTACAAAAGATGTGGGAGTAACCAATCATTATCTGATTAGAATAAAACCCAGTCTATGAGATGACACCCCTGCAAATTACTACCTGCATTGCCAAGAGTATGAGATTAGGTAGGCTATCGACCTGCAGAAAAATATACTACTGTATCTAAGGGATAATAGCAATAATATCACTCCTAATGACATTCTGCTATACTTATAGATTGGGGTCTTGCTTAGCAACCACCGAAGAAGCTTCCTCCTATAATGGATAGGAACAAATGTAGGCACTCACAACTTGAAAATATGCAGAGTGACTTTAAAAGACCGTGAAAAATCCAGTCCAAAATGGTATGTTGCCAACAAATCCTGATGCTCAGAGTGCAGTGAACTTTGAGGAAGAGGAAGAAAAATTCAAGAGTTAGAGGGAATGTTACACAAAAAGAAAACAATGTCCTCTGAACAAAGATCCTCTTGTTTGTAGAAATGCTCAGGGAGGTACCAGCCACAGTAGGCAAGATTGTACCACACCAATCATCAATCACAAAGTTGCCCCATAAACTTGCTTACTACCTCATCTTATTTAACTATCTTTTCAGTCAAGCTTTCTGCTTCTCTGATGACCTAAGCTTTTGTCAAATCAACAAAAACCTACCAGCAAAAATCCCATACTTTTATAGTTTTGGTTGTGATCCTAGTGACTCCTCTAGCCCATACCCATATATTTAAATAAATTGTCAAATATAGAATAAGTTCATGGAGTATGAAGTCATATTTCCAAACTGCTATCTGTAGAGTATTATTCAATTGAATTAAAGATACTTTATGGAACTAGAATGCCACACCACGCTCTGTGACAAAAGTTTTAATATTTGAAAATGCTAGTTCTCTATAAATCCATGAAATTTTATTACTTTATGAAGGAATACGAAGGATACAGTGTGACTACAGCAAACTGGAAAAGGTACCAGAGTGAGGAGTTGCAGGAAAAGGCAGGAGCATGATGCTGGGATGAGTGCAGTCAACAGAGAGGTGGAAGAGAATGGTGTAATTGTGACACTGTAGGACCTACATGAACCCATCCTCCTAACAACAAAACATGCCTTGTTGAACCTACCAAAATATAGCCATTTATGATGTAAAAGTGAGGAGAAGCCATAACAAATTACTTGCAACACTGTTAGCTAGTTTTATGTCAATTTGACACAAACTAGAGTCATTTGAAATGACAGAGTCTGTGAGTCTGTGTTAACTGACATCACTCTGTCAATCAGCTCATCTCTTGAGGAAACAGTAAGAAGCCAAAAGTAGGAGCAGCAGGAACCACACAAGAAGTTCTTTGACAAGTTTCTCTATGGCATCATTACAAATGGAGTTCAGCAACACAATGCAAGACAAACCAATATATGTTCGTCATTAGCGGAAAATCCTTTATTATGCATCCTTTCATGTGCTTGTTTTAGCCAAACATTCTTATACCTGTTTCTGCTTCAGTGAAACATTCCTTCCTGTGTCTGCCTTAGTGAAATACCATTTTACCTTTGTCTTCTTTAGGAAAACACAGCTTCCCATATCTGCCCAACAAAACACAATCTGACAAAGCTGACTTTCCAAAGAAACCTTAAGTTTCCACTTCATACATTGGCTCAAAATTTCCACAACTGAACACCCCTTTGTTTCTTCTACTGCCAAATCATCAGCCCACCATATGATATTTTTGTTGAATTATTCGAGCTTTTCTTGTGAAAAGCAATCTACTTCCTGGTTCTACTTTGGACATTGTCAAAAAAAATCTAGGGAGTAAGAGGGTAGAAGTATAGGCAGCAGAGACCAAACCTACTTCCAGCATCCATTTTAAGCAAAAGTTGATCTAAAGCTGATCCAAGGCTACAACCAAGTACAGGGAAGGACCTCATGGCTTGTCCTTGGCCCATACCCCAGAGTTACTCCCTACCTATTAACTAGCAACAGTCAACCAAAGATTAGTTTGATTCATTTAGACTTTCAGACTACTTGTGATATTCCTGGTTTTGCTTCAGAGCACCCACCTATAGGCTTACAATAGTCATACAAGATGCTTGCCAGGATAACCCCCCACCACCACCACACACACACACATACTTGCTTGTTATTTCCTATAAACCTTGTCCTGCTGAGAGCTTGGGGTTTCACCCTCCCATCCTGCTCTGTTTGTTAGGATGCTATGGCAAGGGGTCAAGCTTATAAATAAATAAAGACTCTAGTGCAATTACATCGGAGTTGGTTCCTGGATTGTCTTTTGAGGTTCATGAATGCTGAGCAGGTACAACATGTATGAATTTAATTGTTTTTGTATTTTGAAAGTTCTTGGTTTAACACAGTTACTTGGCTTCTGTGATTTAGCAACAGTTTTTGGACAGTTGAATGAAAAACAGAAGAATGCCTGGCATGGAAAATAATATTTTGCCCATTAAGGAAGTTTTGAGGGCATGAGAGAGACTATTGTGCCACAGGTATAGAAAATTAGAATCTTTAGAAGTCCTCATGATGTAGCAGAGAGTCCAGATAGATTGCAGATTTAGATATGACCACTTAGCATTAAGCAGTTGTTAAGTCAAACACTGGATGCCCTTAGGAATGAGCCACTGCTCACTGAAATATTATTCTTTCCACTGATCCTCTGCTCTTTAGTTCAACCACCTTGTCTGTTCTTTCTTTTAAGATTTGTTTTATTTCTTCTAGGTAAAGGAAGAGGATAGATATAAAACCAGAGGATTTTAGTTACCTTCATATTTAGACATTTCCTCAACATTTTCTACAATATCCGGAATATCATCTTCATCAATACCTTCTGGTATTGGTGCTTTACTGTTAAATATTTGACATGGGAACTTTCAGCTAACTTAGTAAGTCTCTTTAAGATGAAAGCACCAAGCTGATTTAATATTCCAGAAAGCATTTCTGTGACTGGTTTGGCTTCTGCATGATCAGTAATTGCAAAGGTCTTGTCAAAGAGGGAACTTGGGATTGATAAAATAAGTGTTCCAGCATTGTCTTTCATCATGTTCACCTTTTCAGTATCAGTTATATTGTTCACATCCTTTGTTTGTTTGTTTGTTTGTTTGTTTGTTTGTTTCAAGACAGGGTTTCTCTGTATGGCCCCTGGCTGTCCTGGAATGCACTCTGTAGACCAGGCTGGCCTCAAACTCAGACATTGGTCTGCTTCTGCCTCCCAAGTGCTGGGATTAAAGGTGTGCGCCACCAGGCCCGGCTCACATCCATTTTTTTTAAAGACATCTCTGAAGCTTCTGTTATCAGTGGTACCTGTCTCAAGTCTGCCTTTCTTTCTTTCTTTCTTTCTTTCTTTCTTTCTTTCTTTCTTTCTTTCTTTCTTTCTTTCTTTCTTTCTTTCTTCCTACCTTCCTTCCTTCCTTCCTTCCTTCCTTCTCTTAAGTTGTTTATTTATTTATTTATTTAAAATGTTGTTCACCTTCCAGATTTTGCCTCTGCACACCCCCATCCCATCTTCCCCACTTCTGTGTGAGTATTCCCCCACCCATGTACCCACTCTCACCTTATTACTCTACATTGGTGCATCCAGCCTTCACAGGACCAAGGGCCTTCCTCCCGTTGAAGACAGGTAAGGCTCTGCTGCGTATGCAGCTGGAGGCATGGGTCCCTCCATGTGTACTCTTCGGTTGATTGGTATTGAGATAAGAATCCCTCCACTTGCCCAGACTGATCTCAAAATTAACAATTCTCCTATCTATGCCTAAGCATCCAAGGAAGCTGAGATTCTAAGCATAAACTGTGGCACAAAGCTAATGTACAGCCTTTGAGACCAGCTTTATTTCCCCAGCACAATACACTACAAGAGTCACCAAAATCATTTTAGGTGATGGTAGTTGCACTGGCTAATTTTGTGTCAAGTTGACACAGCTGGAGTTATCACAGAGAAAGGAGCTTTAGTTGGGGAAATGTCCCTATGAGATCCAACTGTGGGGCATTTTCTCAATTAGTGATCAAGGGGGAGAGGCCCCTTGTGGGTGTGACCATCTCTGGGCTGGTAGTCGTGGATTCTATAAGAGAGCAGGCTGAGCAAGCCAGTAAAGAACATCCCTCCATGGCCTCTGCATCAGCTCCTGCTTCTTGACCTGCTTGAGTTCCAGTCCTGACTTCCTTGGTGATGAACAGCAGTATGGAAGTGTAAGCTGAATAAACCCTTTCCTCCTCAATTGCTTCTTGGTCATGGTGTTGTGTAGAATAGAAACCCTGACTAAGACAGTGGTTTAGTCCCTGGGAACTCTGGGGGATCTGTTTGGTTGATAATGTTCTTCCTATGGGGTTGAAAACCATTTCATCTCCTTCATTCCTTCCTCTAACTCCTCCATTGGGGTCCCATGTTCAGTCCAAGCATTTGGGTGTGGATTGGTCAGGTTCTGGAAGAGCTTCTCAGGGGACAGCTATACCAGGCTCCGGTCAGGAAGCACTTCTTGGCATCAACAATAGTGTCTGGGTTTGGTGTATGTACATAGGACGGATCTCTAGGTGTGGCAGTCTCAGGATGCCTTTTCTTCAGTATTGCTCCACTTTTGGTCTCTGCATTTCCTTTAGAGAGGAGCAATTCTGAATTCATATTTTTGAGATGGGTGGATGGCCCTATAACTTAAACAGAGGCCGTGCCTAACCCCTGGGTATGTTCTCTTCAGGTTCTCTAGCACACTTTTTTGCATTTTTCAGCTAATGTCATCCCTGTTGGGTCTTGGGAAGCTCTTGCTTCCCTGGAACCTGGAATTTTCTAGTGGCTATCCCAGTTCCCCATACCTCACTGTTATACACCTTCATTCAATTTCCTAACCCTCTGTACTTCTATCCATTTGCCTGCAAATTTCATGAAATCATTGTTTTCAATAGCAGAGTAGTAGTCCATTGTGTAAATTTACCAGGGCATATATCCAACAGGTGCTTCAACATATAACAAGGACATATTCACCACTCTTGTTCATCTCAGCCTTATTTATAATAGTCAGAAGCTGGAAACCACCAGATGTTCTCTACAGAGGAACGGATTAAGAAAATGTGCTATCTTTATTCCTTTCTTTCTTTCTTTCTTTCTTTCTTTCTTTCTTTCTTTCTTTCTTTCTTTTTCTTTTTTTCTTGAGACTGGATTTCTCTGTATAGCCCTGGCTGTCCTGGAACTCACTTTGTAGACCAGGCTGGCCTCTAACTCAGAAATCTTCCTGCCTCCACCTCCTGAGTGCTGGGCCACCATGCCCAGCTCTATCTTTATTCTTGAAAGTTGTACATTTGCCTCCTATCCAGTTCTGAGCATGTAGTTTGGCTAAGATTTTGTGATTCCTGCTGCTGGTAAATCTGCATCCAGGAGGGATTTCAAACACTAGCATAAAGCAAAAGCAAGAAAGCTGCCTGTCAATCAACTTTTCTAACAGCCAACTTGAGTCCTGCAAATCTAAAATGGAGCACTCATAGGCTCATTTAGACATAAAAGGAAGAAAACTCCAGATCCCAGTCTGTTAAGTAAGTTCTTCATTTATTTCCTTCTCCACATTACAAATGGTATTTTAAAATATTTTAAATTGGACATGAATAATGTCATTTTGTGTATCCCCCATCAGCCTACACTGTATGGCATGGGTTTGGAGGAGTCTCTGAGTGTTTTCTGCTTATTTTTTATTGGGAAAGCCCTCCCAGGGCATCTCATTAAAGTCTGTGAAAATACAAATCAACAGTGGCAAATAATGATTAAAAAGAAGTTCAAGACATGAAAGAAGAAATAAAATCATTAAATAAAACCCAAACTTAAATAGAGCTGGAAATCACAAATTTTAGAAGTCAAAACAATCCTCAAAAGTACTACATGAAAGACAAGCTTTCAGGTGTAAAACAAGGTAGAAAAAAATTAAAGTAATATCTTAGATAAAGAAAATATTTAAAAAAACAACCACAAAACATGCAGGAAGTCTGGAATACAATGAAAAGTCCAAATCTAAAAATTATTGAGTGGTGGTAAAAAAGTAAGAAAAGACAGGTCAAAGGTTTGGAAAACACTTTCAACAAAATCATAGAAAAAATTTCCCTGGTCTAATGAAGGAGGTGTCTATTAAGGTTAAAAGAAACAATCATAACACCAAATAGAGAGAATCCACAAAGAATTTCTCCAAGACACATAACAATAATAACCATATGAAACATATAGAACAAAGAAAGAATATTAAGCATTCAACAGAAAAATACCAACTATCATATAGAGGTAGGTCTAATAGAATAACACCCAACTTTTCAATGGAGACCCTAAAAGCCACAAGGTTTAGAACAGATGTTGTACAAACCATGAAAGACCACAGATGCCAGTTCAGACTATCATACACAGGAAAACTATCAACTACAGTACACAGAGAAGGAAAGAAAAACATTCCATTTTAAAGCACAGCTTATGTGGTATATATCAATCCAGCTCAATAGTTTACTAGAATAAAAACTTCAAGCTGAAGAGGTTAACTGCACAAGAAACCAAAAGGGATAAATAATCTTTGATCAGTAAATGAAAGGGGTGGGGCACCCACACTGTAATAACAAAATATCAGGAATTAAATTAAGATACACCGCTGATTTGATAACTCAATATTTATGGTCTCAATTACCAGTAAAAGACCACAGACTAACACACTGGATTACGAAACAGGATTCAGCCTTCTGCTACATCCAAGAAACACACTTTAATGTCAAAGATAAATATAACCTCAGAGTAAAAGGATAGAAAAATATTTCAAACCAATGGACTCAATAAGTAATCAGATGTAGCAATATTAATATACGATAAAATAGACTTCAAACCAAAGTTTACCAGATAACATAGAAAAGAACATTACCAACTTACTCATCAAAGACAAAAATCCATTACAAAGTTACTGAAATTCTACACATTTATATACCAAATATAAGGGTATCCAAGTTTATAAAAGAAACACTATTTATTACCTATAAAATCTTATACTTATCTTAATATATAAAGAGTCGATGAGCCTAATACCCCACTTTTGCTCATATATAAGTTTTACAAACAAAATAGAAAATCGTCCCACAATATAACATTAAATAATGGCAAAATCAAATGGATCTATTTATAGATAATTCATCCAAACACAAAACTATACTTTTCTCAGCAGGCCATGGAAAGTTCTTCAAAGTTGACCACATATTTGTAGACAAGACAAGTCTCAAAAGATAGATGAAAACAGAAATAATACCTTTCAATCTTTTTTTTGACCACTATGGATTAAAGCTGAATAACAACAACAGTGAAAATGACAGAAAGTTTACAAACGAAAAGTGACAGAAGTCAGTGCTGAATGAAAAATTGGTCAAGATATAAATTAAGAAATAAACTCTATTCTTTTTTAAATGGAATAAAAAATGAAAATACAGCATCCCTAAACCACAATAAAAGTGGTTCTAATATGCACTTTCACATCACTATGTGCTTACATAAATTAATTGGTGAAATGTCCTATTATCAACTGACACACCTGAAAGTTTGAGGTAAAAAAGAAGAAATAACACCCCAGGAATAGAAGGCAAGAAATAATCAAAGTCAGGACTGATATCAATAAAATACAAATAAATAAATAAATAAATAACAAAATAATGCAAAGACCCAATGAAACAAAATATTGCATTTTAACAATCA
Organism: Mus pahari; assembly: GCF_900095145.1. NCBI lineage: Eukaryota > Metazoa > Chordata > Mammalia > Rodentia > Muridae > Mus > Mus pahari. Next base: position 15,264 of record NW_018391830.1, on the reverse strand, counting down.
ATATGATTGAAAAAATTCTTAGCCAAATAGATTAAAATATAGAGATAATCAAAATTTATATAGAGATAATAGGGGCATCATAGCATATACCAAATAAATCCAGAAAATCATAATACTACATTTCAAAAAACTGGGATATCTATTTCATTTATTGATATGTGTAACCTACCAAAGTTTCAAGTCAGATTTTCCAGGATATTTGATCACACCGTGAACACCATGGTTCAGCCTTAGTATACACATTTAATCCAAGAGCTTTCTGTCTCTTGTAAGTAGGATTAAATAAAGTCAACCAGAGGTCAAGAGACACAGCAAGCAAACAGTTGACAGGGAGTGAACACACACACACACACACACACACACACACACACAAAAGAGAGAGAGTTAAGAGGAATTCAGGGCGTGGAATATCCCAAAAGCTGTTGTCTGTACATGGGATATGAATTTCTAGCTGGGCTGCCTTGTCTGGCCTCAGTGGGAGAGGAAGAACCTAGCCTCCCAGAGACCAGAAGTGCCAAGGTGGGGGATACCCAGGGACATCTCTATCTGCTCAGAGAAGAAGGGGAGTGTAAGATGGGGAAGGATAATGGGAGGGGGTGACCCGGAAGGAGCAGTGAGCAGGATATAAAACAGACCTATAAAAAAATTAAACTAAATTTAAAAAAGAGGGAGCCAGGAGGATGGATAGAGAGACACCCAGGAAGAAGGGCAGAGCACTCAGTTTGAGGGCTTCTTGAGATGTATGGAGAAGGAAAGTTTCCTTCGTACACTTTGGCTGAGGAGGAAGGTCAGCATTTCTTCCTCTGTGAGCTAGCAGGTTTTTACTTCAGCATCTGGCTCCTGTGTCTTTATTGATAAAATCTAATGTTTGAGATTTTGTTAAAAATTTCAGATACACAATTTAAACAGATGGGTAATAACTTGTATTATAGGAGCAGTAATCAAGTCTTATTCTTAAAAGATAGATAGATAGATAGATAGATAGATAGATAGATAGATAGATAGATAGATAGATAGATAGATAGATGATAGATAGATAGATAAATAGATAGATAGATAGATAGATAGATAGATAGATAGATAGATAGATAGATAGATAGATAGAAAACATAAAGATCAGGGACAAATAGTTTCTCAATCAAATTCTACCAGTTATTCAAGGAAGAATTATTGAAAATATGGCTCTAATAAATTCTGAAACAGAAGCTGAAGGAACATTACATATGTCTTTTTACAAGACCACAATTATCCTGCTTACTCAGCCACACAAAGATCCAACAAAGAAAACTGCAGACCAGCTTCCCTTATATACATAGATAAAAAAAAAATTCTCTATAAAATTCTTGTAAACTAAATCCAAGAGCACATCAAAAAGATCATTCACCATGATCAAGTATGTTCCATTGACAATGTAAGTGTTTAACAAATGTAAATGTAATCTACCACATAAACTGACTAGGAGATAAGTACAATGAAAAGAACATATTTTAATCTTATTAGGAGAAGAAACATGATCCAAAATATAATTTATGTTATAACAAGATAACAATAAAATAAAAATACTTTTGTCTCTGTACCTATATCCTTTCATGAGTATTTTGTTCCTTATTCTAAGGAGGAATGAAGTATCCACACAATGATCATCCTTCTTGGTTTTCTTCTGTTTTGCATAATGTATCTTGGGTATTCTAAGTTTCTG
>NW_018391830.1:11262-13100 GCF_900095145.1 Mus pahari | reverse complement strand
ATAGGAAACTTTCGGGATAGTATTTGAAATGTAATTAAAGAAAATAATAATAAAAAAGTGAAAAAATAAAAATACAATTATAGTTATATCTTCTGTATCCATCAAACATTCGAAGTAGATATTTACTGAAGAAATTCACAAAATGTGCAAAAATAAAAATGATTTACTCTTGAATAACCAATATTGTAACAGATAACTAAAAAAGGACATTCAAATTTTTCTTTTTTTTAGCAATCATATATTTTAATAAAACACAACAGGAAATTGTATTTTCATTAATCTTATAAAGAAATTCACTTCTAGATAGCTAATACAGGGCCTGGAAAAAATATAGAAACAGATAGTTCTCATATAATTTTTGTTTCGCATATCATGGATGCTCTGCTTACATACAAGTCCCCTGTTAATCTTTCCTTGGCTTTTGTAGGGGTTAAGGACCAGATAAGTGCTTGCAAAACTGGATAAGCAGTGTCATATGCTTGCTGTTTATAATTATGAATCGGCTCTGTGGGTTTGGTTTTTTGTTGTTGTTGTTGTTTATTGGACTTTTTTGCTGTATTTATTTATATTTGTTACATTAACATTTTCCAAAAATAAAAAGCTATTTATGTATGTCTGATATGAAAGAACCACATATGTTTAACATAGACAACTTGATGAGCCCTACAACATTACTATAGTCACTGCTGTGAATTCATCCCTCAACTCCAGTGGTTTTATTCCATACTATCAACTAAGTTAGTCTGCTTCTCTCTCAATATTCATTTACATAGGCAGACAAAAATCCCCTTATTTTTAGTTTTAGGAATAGCCATTTCAAATTGTTAAATACCAACTTAGATGCATACCCTTTGTTCCACAGTGTTTTACTCTCTGTGACCTATGCTAGTACAACGATGGCATAAAGTTTGTGGATATAACCAACCTATATATGATTTTCCTGAAGGCCTACTCCATGAGATGGAACCTGTACCCAATGCTGTTTTTGTGGCCAAAAAAAGAGTCCAGATGGCCTAAAACTTAAGTAAAATTATATGCTGATGTTCTAAAACAAACAAATAAACAAACAACTACCAATAAAATTTCTTCTAATGTCATTTTGCTATACTCATAGATTAATATGCTTTGCTGTGCTATCATGAGGGGTTTTTTTCTGCACCAGATGAGATCAAACAATGAAACCTATAGCCAAATATTTTACAGAGACTGAGAGAACATGGAACACTCAGCTCTAAATGGCATTGCTTCATCAAATCCTTTCCCAGAGGTGTTAGAGTACCCTGTGGAAGAGGAGGAAGAAAGAATCCAAGAACCAGAGATGATGTTGGTCACCAAGAAAAAAATTAAAATCAACATGATTAAGATGCAAATGAACTCACAGGGGCTGAGGCACCAGGCACAGGGACTGCCTAGTGTCTGCCTCAGTTGGGGTCCTAGAGCTAAAGGACATGTGCACATGCTCCTTCCCTGATCACAGGCTGTATCCTCTTGATAACCTTTTCCAAAAAAAATTTAGTTTCCTGGGAAACAAATTACTCTTAGTGGAATGTTGGATGCATAGTATCAGACAGACGACAGAAAATGAACTCAAAGTATGCCTCATAATGTCATGGCTCTTCCTTTTAAATAATTTTATCCATTATTTTAAAATTTTAATCTAATTTTATTTATACATATTTTTTCTGTTTTTACCTTAAATGTCCTTTGTGTGTGTGTATATATACATACACACACACACACACGCATATATATATATATATATATATATATATATATATATATATATATATATCAAGCTTCCAGTTCAGTGTTTGGGTGTTTTTTTCATTTCTTTTTTA
>NW_018391830.1:7730-10712 GCF_900095145.1 Mus pahari | reverse complement strand
GTCTATGGTTTTAGAATTCCCCTTTTCCCTCCCCTTTTCTCCCCCTGGTTTGTGGTTTTCTCCTTTATAAGCTCTGTAAAAATTCAGGTCATCGTCGAACTCCTCTACCCCTGCGTGGCGNATGAGTTTCGACCCCAGCATGCTGGCCTGAGCTCAATAAACTTCCTCCTGTGTTTACAGCAAGTCGGTCTAAGCGTCCTACTGGGTGCGCGTCCTTCCCGAGACTGGAGCAGGGAGCTCCCTTCGGGGATCTTTCACTCTGAACTTTGTCTCTGTAACTCCTTCCATGGGTATTTTGTTCCCCATTCTAAGAAGGAATGAAATATCCACACTTTGGTCTTCCTTGAGTTTCATGAGTTTTGCAAATTGTATCTTGGGCATTCTACATTTCTGAGCTAATATCCACTTATCAGTGAGTGCATATCATGTGTGTTCTTTTGTCATTTGGTTACCTCACTCAGGAAGATATCCTCCAAATACATCCATTTGCACAAGAATTTTATAAATCCATTGTTTATATTAGCTGAGTAGTTCTCCATTGTGTAAATGGACTACATTTTCTGTATCCATTCCTCTGTTGAGGGATATGTGGGTTCTTTCCAGCTTCTGGAAATATATAAATAAGGCTGCTATGTTATATATAAATATATAAATAAATATATAAATATATATATATAAGGCTGCTATGAACATAATGGAACATGTGTCCTTATTATCAGTTGGAACATCTTCTGGGTATATGCCCAGGAGAGGTATTGCTGGGTCTTCTGGTAGAACTGTTGAATTTTCTGAGGAACTACCAGACTGATTTCCTCCTCCACCCCTGTCTCCACAAGGATGTCTTGTCTTTTAAGTAGCATAAAAAATTATGTACTAGGGAAGGAATTTGATTGAATTTTCTAGAAATACTTCAGTGGAACTCTATATCACGCTTTTTGGTAAAATACACGATGTAATAATTTCCTTTTATCTGGAAAATTCTAAAAAAAAATATTTTGATATTTCAATCTCTGAAATTCTTCTCTACTGTGGCAGATTGTGTGGATTTTATTCTCTTCACTGGGGAAATATGTTTTCCTAGGACATCCAGACTTTCTTACTTCTTGTTCATGAATTCTCAATAGTTTGACATACTTCACTTTATTGTTATATGTTGTGATGCTTCATGGAATGTTCAGACAGTTAAAGATGATTCAGACCATATTCTAAGAAACATAAAGGAAAGTAACATAATCCTTGAATAAGAAAATGGATTTGATTTGCTCTTCATTTAAAATACTGAATGTATCCCATAGATTCCATTAGACTGTGGTAATTATGTAACAATTGTTTAGGAACCAAGTCTCTTTTAAAACTGAACATCTCTTCAGGGAACCAGAAGGAGAGATAAATATTCTAAGAAGGCAGTATGTGCCTACTCTTCTGACCAGGTCTTATTTCAAAAAAATATGAAGTCTGTATGATTTGCATAAGTACTTCTTCCTACTAGTGTTCCTGCCTCTTAGAGTATTATAAGAAGGTCTATCTCAGGGCTGTGTCATGATCCACACAAACTCAGGGAAAGCTTGAAGAAGGTGTTCATACCTTACAACCTTGGACTTCTGCTTTTCTGGATTTCAGGTATGACTGGACATGGCAAAAAAGTGGAGATGTTATTTAAATACAAAATCTTCTTCCTTTATTTATAAGCCAGCATCACATGGGATTTGACATCCTGTTTAAAGAAACTGATATTATAAAATTCTTATTTTTCTAAGTAGGTTAGGAGTGATATTCCTATTCAAAGTTGTGTCCTACTAATATATGTATTTTTCTATTCTTCCAGCCTCCTTAGGTGATATCCTGCTGACTCAGTCTCCAGCCACCCTGTCTGTGACTCCAGGAGGAACAGTCAGTTTTTCCTGTAGAGCCAGCCAGAGTGTTAGTAATTATGTACACTGGTATCAACAAAAAATCACATGGGTCTCCAAGGCTTCTCATCAAGTCTGCTTCTGATTCCGTCTCTGGGATTCCCTCCAGGTTTAGTGGCAGTGGATCAGGGACAGATTTCATTCTCAGTATCAACAGTGTGAAGACCAAAGATGAAGGAATATATTACTGTCATCAAGGTTGCAGCAAGCCTCACACTGTGATGCAGACCATAGCAAAAACCACCAGGAAAGCAGAAGTGTGAGGCTGGGCTGCTTTTGCTGTTTTTGTTGATGCCTCAGCCTTCTTCAAAGTGTTTCACAGATACAGCTAGGTGTGATATTTACAGAAATATGTGGATTGAAGAAAGCTTGAAAGCACACTTGCCTCTGAATTCTCTTCACTCTATTTCAGCACTAGAATACATAGCATGTAATTGTCCTGGTATAATAGAACAATCATCTTCCAATATACTGCAACCAGAAAAAATCTCATCCTGGATGGACAAAAGGAATGATTGGTTATTCCATACTGTTTTGAACTCGTGGAAGTTCAGATGATGCATGGTTTTTATTCATAGCATATAGTATACTTCTGTCCCTCCAAAAGCCTAGAGCTTAGCCCCAGAGAATCATGGTTCTGTTGCAAATTTCCCTTTGCATGTTTTATATAGTAAATGAACAAATCTTGAATAAAATGGTATTTTTCATGTTTATGGATATATATCCGATAACCAATATAATTTGGTAAAAATTGCAAATTTTTGATGAGGGCTTTACAGTTAATACTTAATAGAAAAAAACAAAGTAATTGCGAAAAATATAAGAGGTGTTTTCTTTCTTTTATACTCTCTTTTTTNTTATTATTATTTTCTTTATTTACATTTCAAATGCTATCCCAAAAGTTTCCTATACCCCTCCCCCCACCTCTGCTCCCCCTACCCACCCACTCCCACTACTTGGCCCAGGCCTTGCCTTGTGCTGGGTCATATAAAGTTTGCAACACAAAGGGGCCTCTCTTCCCAATGATGGCCGATTAGGCCATCTTCTGCTACATATGCAGCTAGAGACACAA
>NW_018391830.1:0-7059 GCF_900095145.1 Mus pahari | reverse complement strand
TTTCTGAGGAACCGCCAGACTGATTTCCAGAGTGGTTGTACAAGCTTGTAATCCCACCAGCAATGACATAAAGACTGTTAAGAGTCAGATTTTGTAAAAAAAAAAAAAAAAAGAGTCAGAGTTTGTGCTATACTGAGAAAATGAGCTTATTGATTCTTTTTATTTTGTCATCATCTTCACTTCCCAAGCACTATTGTGCATGTTATCATGTTTTCCCTATCTTTAAATTACTGCTGAGAAGCTAATGAAATTTATATTTTATTAATTGATTACCTTTTATTTTTAAAATGGTAGCTGAGACAGTACAGTAAGAACAAAATGTGGGAACAAAATGTGGGGAATGGGGAAATGGGCTATCCTCTAGAAAGTTCCAGGTTCCAGAAAAGCAAGAGCATCCCAATAGGGATGACATTAGCTGAAAACCCCCAAAAGGGGGATAGCGAACCTGTAGAGACCATTTCCAGGTGTTAGGCACGCCCCTGTTTAAGGTATGGGGCCACCCACCCATCTCAAAAATATGAGTCCAGAATTTCTCCTATATAAAGGAAATTCAGGGACAAAGAGTGGATCAAGACTAAAGAAAAGGCATCCTGAGACTGCCACACCTAGAGATCCATCCTATGTACAGACACCAAACCCAGACACTATTGCTGATGCCAAGAAGTGCTTCTGGACAGGAGCCTAGTATAGCTGTGCCCTGAGAAGCTCATCCAGAGCCTGAACAATACAGACCCAAATGCTGGAACTGAACATGGGACCCCAATGGAGGAGTTAGGGAAAGGAATGAAGGAGATGAAATGGTTTTCAACCTCATAGGAAGAACAAAATTATCAACCAAACAGATTCCCCAGAGCTCCCAGGGACTAAACCACCAACCAAGGAGTACACATGGAGAGACCCATGGCTCCAGCTGCATATGTAGCAGAGCCTTATCTGTCATCAATGGGAGGGGAGGCCCTTGGTTCTGTGAAGGGTTGATTCCCCAGTGTAGGAGGATGCTAGAGTGATGTGGTGTGAGTGGGTAGATGGGTGAGGGAGTAATCTTATAGAAGTGGGGAAGATGGGATGGGGGTCTGCAGAGGGAAAATCTGGAAGGTGAACAACATTTTAAATAAATAGATTAATTAATTAATTAATTAATTAATTAATTAAAAGAAGGAAGGGAAGAAAAAAAGAAAGGAAGGAAGGAAGGAAAAATATAAGAAGCAAACTAAAGTTTGTAAGGTCTAATATTAGAACGAACACTTCCATCTTAAGAATAACTGCTGAGTACAACTAAACAATAAATGTTGACAAGTCTATCATCACAAGTTTACCAATCCAAGCACTTACTATAATAAAATTCCTCATGTCTCCTGAGACCTCATAGCCTTGGAACAGAGGGCAATTTGTATTTTGTGAAGATTATACAGTGTTGAACTACAATCTTAATGCTTGACATTGTGAGTCTTTAATAAGGACATTTACCAGGCCCATACACATAACTATTTAGCAAACATACTTCATCAGAGCTATATGAACCTATTGAAATCCTACTGCTTTTACAAGATAAACCTGTTAAAATGCCCTCTCCTGATTTAAATCTCTCAGAATCCTATTTCTTTAGGGAGTGTATCAAATTAATTGCTGTTGTGCACTGCATTTGGAGTGCCTGCCCAACACTTTGAATACACACTGGGTTGCAGGAAATACAAGATGTAAGACTTCTTTTAATTCGTAATGGGGTAAACTAACACTTTGATATTCAGACTTTTATGTGTCAGTGTTAAGCCCATGGACTTTTTAAAGTTGACATTTGACCTGTCTGGAAGAAAAATGTCTTACTAAGATCTCAAATCTTTTCATCTCTTTTTAAAAAAATTCTAATTAGTTCTATATAGTGTTATATAGTGTGAGACTCTATAAAATATTCAGATTATAAAAATCAATTTAGTCTACAGTTTGAGAAATACCAAGGGAAACAACACAAGCATGAACTAAGACAAAGGATCTGATGTGGGTATTTTCCAGATGACTTGAGTTAGACAAAAAACTGAATTCTATATTTTACATCACTGCTTAATCCTATATGTGGTGAAGCAAACACATATCTCTGTTTATTACAAATACTGCATCAAATGACCAGGAGAAGAAGCCATAATATAGACAGATAAGAGCAAAGTGTTCTGCTCTGACAGTCTCATTACTTAAAATAATATGAAGTCAGCATCATTTGCCTAAGTATTTCTTTTTTCTCCTGTCTCTGCCTCTTAAAATGTCCTTCCCTGTGCTGTGCCATGCTCAGCATACCCAAGGTGAAATAAAATAGAAAGATGCTACCTTTATCAACTATCACTGGAGTACTCATCTGGATTTCAGTTAGGGTTATTGGACAAAGCAAAAAAAAGCAGACAGTGGTAAATGAATACCTACTTTTCATTCTATTTAAGGAAATACTGAGTCATGGGGTGCTACATTCTCTCCTGTAGTGACAAGCATGATAGGCCAAAACCCTGGATGCAGTCCCGAGGCAAAGAGTTTCACGGAAACTTAGTCTCCTGGAACTGTGGCATCCCACAGCACATATGCTCCAATTTTGTCCTTGCAAATGGATCTTTGTGCTTCCTTTCAGTATTGTTTTGTTATAGGTGCCTCCAAGCAATGACTTGCCAAATATCTAAGCAAAATTGAACTTTGCTTCCTGGTCTTCACCAATGCCCTAGGTAGTCCTTGAGCTGACCCTGGGTTTGGAATTCAGTATAAATGTTGCCTATTCAGTGACATTCGGAATTGCCTCTAGTATTGTAAGAGAGATAGTGAAAGAAATCAGGCTTTAGTATCTACTACATAGAATTAGAAATCTCAACGTAAGCTTAGCAAAGTAAGTTTAGAATTCTTAGTATAGTTATGTATGGCAGACTACATTACTTATTAGTAGAAATGCCCCCCCCATACTATCACTTAGAATAAAAGCCAAGTCGCTCCCATATACAGGAATTTACAATGGTTTAGGAAGAAGATTGGGCTGTGCATTTAGAGTATTGCATTATTCATGAGAAGGTTAGCTAGAATGGAACTCCCTAATTAGATCCATGACTTGGGTGTGAAAGCCCTTGCCCCTGGAGTGTAAAGACCTCACACCTGGCTTCTAAGACTATAGCTGACCTTAGAGAGAGCTGACTTTGTCTCACTTGTTTTATTGCCCAGTTCCTGCCAGTCTTTGTGTTTACATTCTTCTGTTTTGTGTAAGAGTCATTAAGCATCTGGTAACTTCATTTGTACCTTGCTGATGTGTCACCTAACTTCCCTATTTTATTCTGTATAAATAGTCTGATGCTCGAATTGACAAATTGCATTCAGCTTTACACTCTCTTTCATGTCAGACTGTTTGTCACTCATTCGTCTAATCCTTGCTCACCTGCAACCAAGAGACCCATTCCACGCAGATCCGGGACCCAAGTGAAGTCTGTCTGCGGCAATAGGGAATTCTTGTTGTTTAGACCTGAAATGTTAAATAGATAATGTATTTTCCTTTTTTTCTACTAATATTTCATGAATTGTTTTAGCCTCAATGGGTGAAGTCTCCAGCAGTCCTGCCATAACTATCTGGAAAGGAGTGATTAACAACTGAAGAGATAGGCAGGGCACTAGAACAAGCTTATATGGGTACCAGAAAACAAGACATGAGGATGTCTGGTCTTTTAAGTAGTATGAAAAATCATGTGTTAGGGAAGGAATTAGTTTTCTAGAAACATTTCAGTGACAGTCTATATCACTCTTGTTTGTAAATTATGCATGATGTAATATTTTTCTTTTATCTGGAAAATGCTAAAAAAGTATTTTCATATCTCAACCTCTGAAATTCTCCTCTACAGTGCCAGATTTTAATCTTTTATAGGGATTATATTCTCTCCACTGGAGAAATGTTTTCCTAGTTCATCCAGACTTTCTTACTTCTTGTTCATAAAATCCTAATAGTTTGACATACATTGCTTTAGTGTTAAATGTTGTGATGCTTCATGGAATGTTCAGACAGTTAAAGATGCTTCAGCCCATATTATAAGAAACATAAAGAAAGTAACATAATCCTTGAATAAGACAAGGATTTGAGGTTCTCTTCATTTCAAATACTGAATGTATCCCATAGATTCCATTAGACTGTGGTAATTATGTAACAATTGTTTAGGAACCAAGTCTCGTTTAAAACTGAACATCTCTTCAGGGAACCAGAAGGAGAGATAAATATTCTAAGAATACACTAGGTGCCTGCTCTTCTTACCAGGTCTTATTTCAAATGATATGAAGTTGGTATGATTTGCATAAGTACTTCTTCCTACTAGTGTTCCTGCCTCTTAGAGTATTATAAGAAGGTCTATCTCAGGGCTGTGTCATGATCCACACAAACTCAGGGAAAGCTTGAAGATGGTGTTCACACCTCATAACCTTGGATTTCTGCTCCTCTGGATTTCAGGTATGATTGTTTGGATGTAGCAAAAAAGTGGAGATGTTATTTAAAGACTAAATGTTCTTCCTCAATTTATAACCCAGAATCACATAGGTTTTGACTTCCTGTTTAAAGGAACTGATATAACAAAATTATTATTTTTCCAAGTACTTTAGGAGCGATGTTCGTATTCAATGTTGTGTCCTACTATTTCTTTTCCATATTTCCAGCCTCCACAGGTGACATCCTGCTGACTCAGTCTCCAACCACCCTGTCTGTGACTCCAGGAGAAAGAGTCAGTCTTTCCTGTAGGGCCAGCCAGAGTATTAGCAAGAGCCTACACTGGTATCAACAAAAATTATATGGGTCTCCAAGGCTTCTCATCATGTATGCTGCTGACTCCGGCTCTGGGATCCCCTCCAGGTTCATTGGCAGAGAATCAGGGACAGATTTCATTCTCAGTATCAACAGTGTGAAGCCCAAAGATGAAGAAATACATTACTGTCATCAAGGTTACAGCTTTCCTCACACAGTGATGCAGACCATAGCAAAAACCACTAGGAAAGTAGAAGTGTGAGACTGGGCTGCTTTTGCTGTTTTTGTTGATGCCTCAGCCTTCTTCAAAGTGTTTCACAGATACAGCTAGGTGTGATATTTACAGAAATATGTGGATTGAAGAAAGCTTAAAGTCACCCTTGCCTCTGAATTCCCTTCACTCGATTTCAGCACTAGAATACATAGCATGCAATTGTCCTGGTATAATAGAACAATCACCTTCCAGTATACTGCAACCAGAAAAAAAGTCTCATCCTGGATGGACAGAAGGAATGATTGGTTATTCCATACCCTTATGAACCCTTGGAAGTTCAGATGATGCATGGTTTTTATTCATAGCATATAGTATACTTCTGACCCTCCAAAAGAGTAGAGCTTAGCCCCCAGAGAATCATGGTTCTCTTGAAAAGTTCCCTCTTCATATTTTATATAGTAAATGAACAACTCTTGAATAAAAAAGTATTTTTCGTGTTTATGGATTTATATCCAATAACCAATCTAATTTGGTACAAATTGCAAATTTCTTGATGAGGGGTTTACAGTTAACAATAGAAAAAAAATGAAAGAAGTGCAAAAAAAAAAAAAAGAGGTGTTTACTTAAATTAATGAGTAGCAATGGTGTGGAGTTGTGGTAACATTTTCAGCAATCTTTGGTGGTGTGCAATGTCATTCCCAGCACACAGGAGACAGAGTCAGGCAGATCCCTGTAATTTCTACACAATGAAGTCAGATCAGGGTGCCCTGCTTATAATATAAAGCTACTTGAAAACAATAGCCTAAATCCAAAATGAAACATTTTTCCCTTCAAGATACTATGTACATTTTCACATTTAATAATAAACAGAAATATCCATAATGCTTTAAAAAATAAATACACATCAATCTCAAATTTATATGAAGAGAAAGGGAATATAGGTGTATATATCGATATAATGTTTGTCAATACTTTCGATATGAAAAATAATGGTTTTTGTTTTGTCAAAAATCTGTTTGCTCCAGGAAAGATATATTTTGATATTCAATGTATTGATACAGAGTTAGCATTGGAATAACTAATTTTTTTTTATCTTTTCAGAGCAAGAAAATCATCCAATTAAGGAACTCAGAGACCAACAGACATGAGAATAAAAAATAATACTGTTAAGCTGCTTAATAGTATTTCATGTTAATTATCAGCTTGGTAATACAGAATACAAAAGCTTTCTGTCAGTAGAATCATTAAAGATAAATTAAATTAAAGATAATTAAATTATCTTTAATTTAAATAAGAAAATAATTAAAGCAAATAAATATACATGTCACAGAAAAAATGATATTGTTTTAAATTAAGGAAAGTCAATGATTAATGTCAATTAGTGTCTAAATGTGATATGCCATCTCAGTATGCAACTCGATGCATTGTTTTGTTTAAAATAGCATGGACTAGAGACTTGCTACCTGCTATGTGGTAGGGTGTCAAGATACTCTGAACATCCAGCCTGTCTCTTTGGAAAATGGAGCTCCCATTGGAGAACTAATGGCAGTTCATGAGGCTAATATAGACAACCAGTCTCCTCCGAAAATGGGGCTTCTGTTGGAACACTGACAGCAACTCAGCCTAGCTCAAAATATCGAACCTAGGCCAAGATCTCTGTGCAAGTATAATATGCTTGAAAATATGCCTGGGCTCTAAGAGGAAAAGGAATTTAAATGAAGTTGAATACTGGGAAGACTGTTAAATTAATAGATGACATCAATTAAGCTATATCCCAGCACAACATTCTCTTACTTCTTAATAGCAAGACTGCATATGTATGTGTTCCTATTTATGTTTATGTGTGATACTCTATGATTCTTAAATTTGCTGATCATGCACAGGAAGAAACAGGCCAGTTACAGCTCACTAGATTTACTGAGCATTTTTAATCATCCATAAACTTTATCAGTCTACTTTATCAGTGTACCACTTGGACAAAGGCCTAACATTGTTCTCATTTTAATAATCCCTCTTGTTGGTGTTTCCCACCCCCACTAACCACTCCCCCTCCAGCAGGAATACCAGAGTGCTACCCAGTTCGCCCGGACCGCCCACCATCACCCGG
>NW_018391829.1:22065-23309 GCF_900095145.1 Mus pahari | reverse complement strand
ATTACAGGCTATTCCTCAGTTTCTCTTCTACTAGATTTATTATATTTGTTTTTATGTTAAGATCTTTAGTCCACTTTATTTGAAGTTTCATTCCTCTACATTCAGACAGCCTATTAATTCAGCATTAGTTCCTTAAGATGAGTTCTTTTTCCCATTCTATGGTTTTGTGTCTCTAGGTATGTGGCCATATTTGAAGACTGATGCCATGGATCAACCTGTTTATACCTAGACTAATACCATGCAGATTTTATCACTATTACTTGATAATATACCTAGAGTTCTGAAATGTGTGTACCTCCAATAGTTTAATTATAGATTATGCTTGTTATAGCAAGATTGAGTTATTTTTTTGTTTGTTTCTTTGTCTGTTTTTTACCATATGAAGTTAAGAATTGCTATTTCAAAGTATGTAATTAATTGTATTGTAATTTTTATGGGAATCACACTGAATATGTAGATAGGTTTTGGTAAGATAGCCATATACATTATGTTGACCCTACCAATTCAAGAACATGGGAAATCTTTCCATTTTCTGATATCTTACTTAATTTTTTTACAATGATTTCAAGTTCCTGTTATATAGGTCTCTAAATTGCATGGTTAGAGTTACATGAAGATATTTGTATTAATTGTAAATATTGTAAAGTGTTTTAATTCCCTATTTCTTTGTCAGTTTATCATTTGTATAAAGGAGGACTATTTTTTAAGTTAATTTTGTATCTAGCCACTTTGCTGAAGGTATTCTCTGGTAGAATTTTGAGGTTATCTATGTTTATTTTATTATCTGTGAATAGCAATCCTTTGACTACTTTCTTTTCAATTTGCATCAACTTGATCTGTTTTAGTTCTCTGATAGCTCAAAGTAGAACTTCGAGTACTGTATTGAATAGATTAGAAAGAGTGGGTAGCCTTGTCTTGTCCCTAATTTTAGTGTAATTGCCTAAGTTTCTCTCCATGTAATTTGATGTTGGCTATTCTTTTGCTGTATGTTAGTTTTATAACATTTAGATATGTGCTTTGTATCATTGATTTCTCCAAGACTTTTCAAAGGAATTGGTGTCATATTTTGTTAAAGTTATTGTTTTGCGTCTAATCACATAATCATGAGATTTTTTTCATTTTATTTATATAGTGAATTACACAGATGGATTTTCATGTATTTAGTCACCCTTGTATCCCTTGGATGAAGTTTACTAGATTATGGCTTAAGATGTTTTTGATGTATACTTGCATTCAGTTTGTGA
>NW_018391829.1:17379-21460 GCF_900095145.1 Mus pahari | reverse complement strand
GGGATAGCATTTGAAATATAAATAAAGAAAATAACTAATAAAAAAAGAAAATCAATTAATCTATTTAGTGTTTGGATTACTGGATTTTCTTTCCTGACTTAAAAACTTCTCACTATTAGCCCAAGTCAGATAGCAGCTATGCTATGAAAAAATATTATATTTAGGTGACTTATATCTAGGTGACTAACTTTGTGAGTCAATGTAGACATGGGAGAGTGTGGGAGACAGTGGTAGCTACTATGCACAAGGCATTTCAGTATTCTGCATTCTTTTGATTTTAAAAGTTTACTTTTATTTTTAATTATGTGTATATGTGTTTGTATCAGAGGTAATATATAGGTGTTTAGGTTCCTTCAGAAACTTGAAGAAGCTGAAATTACAGGAGGTGGTGAACCACTGGATGAGGTTGCCGAACCAAACTCAGGTCACCTGAATAGCAATAAACAATCTCAATTGCTGAGCTATTTCTCTATCCCATGGTATTTCCTTTCTAACTTGTAAATATCATGAAGGTTCTCCACCACACGCCCCCCACCCCCAGGTAATTGAAGTAAGTAAAGTAAAGAATTTTGGCCATGAAAAAAAGAAAAGAAAAGAAAATTACCCTCTATTAAGATTTTTCAGTTTTGTAGATTACAAGATTTGAAGTAAGACCTGATGCTTTATTTATTATACTTTTTGGTCTTGTTTTCTCTCATTTTCTCTTTGGATTTTATTTATTTTAATACCTTCTCTATATCTTTTAGTTATTCTGTCATGTATATATCTATTTTGTTGATTTTCTCTAAGAGCTACTTCTTGGCTTCATTAGTCTATTTTTTTCTAAATTAATTGATTCAGATTATCGAAATCACATTACTTTCTGCACTTGACTCCTCTTAACTGTGTTTTCTTCTTTTTTCTATAGCTTTTAGATATACATTTAAATTCTTCATATGAAAATTTTCAAATTAAATTTATTATGGGCATGCTTGTTGTAATGGACTTTCCTATTAGAATTATTTTTACTGTTTCCCAAGAATTTGTGTATGTGATACCTTTATTTTTACTGAATTCTAAAAATGTCTTTCTTTACTCCTTCCCTGAACCAGAGATCATGGAGTAGAGAGTGATTCAATTTCCATAAGTGTGTACGTTTTCTGGTGTTTCTATTGTTGTTGAAGTCTAGCTTTACTCCATGGTTGCTTCATAGAGGTAATGTGTTTTTTCAATTTTATTGTATCTGTGAAGTATCCTTTGTGACTGATTATCTGCTAAATTTTGGGGCAAGAATTGGGTGATGAGAAAGTTGTAAAATCTTATGTGTTTGTGTGGAATTTAATTCAAACTGTCTGTCAGTTTTCTTATTTCTCTGTTTAATTTTTGACTGAATAACATGTCAGTTGGTGAAAATGGGGTATAGAAATCAACCACTTTTAATATGTGGACTTTGATGTGTGTTTTAAACTTTAGTAATGTTACTTTTACAACCGTGGGTACCCTTGAATTAGGAGCATACATGATGAGAATTGAGATATCATATTAGTGG
Organism: Mus pahari; assembly: GCF_900095145.1. Classification (NCBI taxonomy): domain Eukaryota; kingdom Metazoa; phylum Chordata; class Mammalia; order Rodentia; family Muridae; genus Mus; species Mus pahari. Next base: position 19,932 of record NW_018391829.1, on the reverse strand, counting down.
ATTTTTCCTTTTATCAGTATGTAGTTTCCTTTCTGATTTGCTTTGATTAATTATAGTTGAAAGTCTATTTTAATAAATATAAGAATAATTATTTCATCTTTGTTCTAGGGTTTTGTGGACAAGAAAAAAATTATAGCATTTACTCCGAGGTAATATCTATCTGCACTGCTGAGCTGTGTTTCTGCTTTTCAGCAAAAGGATGGTGCCTGTTTTTACATTTTTTTCTGTTTGCCTGTTTCTTTTTTATTGAGAAATTGAGTCTATTGATGGAGAGACATTGACAGCCAGATATTGTTTACCCATGTTATTTTGATGTTTGTAGTGTTAGTGTGTATGTGTTATTGTGTGTGTGTTTAAATTTATTTTTCTGGTATGGAATTATTTATTTCCTGTGTTTTCTTAAAAGTAGCTATCCTCTTTCTGTTTAAGTTTTCCTTTAATTAGGTTTGTATAGGACTGAATTTGTGCATAGATATTGTCTAAATTTAGAGTTTTCTTGAAATATCGCTGTTTTCTCCATCTATGTTTATTGAGAATTTTTCTAGGTGTCGTAATCGAGATTGGCATATGTATTTCTATAGGTGTCAAGATGTTTGTCTAGGCCCTTCAGTTTTTAGAGTCTCTATCAAAAGGACACAATTCTAGTAGGTCTTAAATTGTATGTTACCTGGTCTTTTTCCCTTGTTGCTTTTAATATTCTTTTTGTTGTTCTCTAAATTCCGTATTTTGATTATTTTGTTGAGAGAGGACTTTCTAGTCTGTTCCAATATACTTTGTGTTCTGTAAGCAAATTATATGGTTACAGGATTTTTTTCACTTTAAGGCGTGAATATCTTGTACTATGATTTTGTTGAAAAACTTTTTCATGCTTGCAGCTGAGATTCTTTAATTTCTATTCCTATCATTCTTTGGTTAGGTGTTTTCATTGTACCCCAAATTTCCTGGCTATTTGGTTTCAGGGCTATCTTAAAGTTAACATTTTTTTCTGCTTATGTATTGATTTCTTTTATTGGTTTCCTGAGATTCTCTCCTCCATCCTTTCTGTGTTGGTGATTCTTGCATCTGCTGTTCTCACTCTCCTCCCTAAGGTTTCCATCTCCAGTTTTTCCTCAGTTTATATTTTTTCATTGCTTCTATTTCCACTATCATGTCTTGAACAGTTTTATTTATTCCCCTGGTTAATTGTAATTTCTAGTATTTAAGGGATTTATTTGTTTTCTCTTTAAAAGTCTATATTTGGTTCCCTTTATTTCTTTAAGGAATTTATTCATTTTCTCCTTAAATGAATCTATCATATTTATAAGATTGGATTTCCACTCATCAGTGATCCTAAGATTGCATGGGCAGTCCTCTAGGGACCATGGGGGTGTCGACCCACTCCGTACCCTACGTGACCCTGTGCTGGCACAGAGCAGAAGGGATTTGTGCCCCTGGTCAGGCGGGTTCTCTGCTGCCCTAGTGCTGCCTCAGGTCTCATGCGCAATTGTACTGGAGCATTTAGTGTGTTCCACTCACCAATAATCCTAAGATCATGTAGGCAGTCCTCTAGGGACCATGGGAATGTCTGCCCACTCCACACCCTAGGTGATTCTGTGTTGGTGCAGACAAGAAGGGGCTTATGCCCCTGGTCAGGCTGGTTCTCTGTTGCCCTAGTGCTATCTCAGGTCCCATGCTCAATTGGATTGGAGCAGATGTTGTGTTCTACTGCATACTAAGAAACTGCACCCTAGAAAAAGGAAGAAAGTAATCCATCAACAAAACCAAAGAAGACAGCCACAAGAACAGAATCCCAACTCTAACAACAAAAATAACAGGAACCAAAAATTACCTTTCTTTGATTTCTCTTAACATAAATAAACTGAATTCCCCAATAAAAAAACATAGACTAACAAACTGGCTGCATAAGCGGGACCCTACATTTTGCTGCTTACAGGAAACCCACCTCAGGGAAAAAGACAGACAATACCTCAGAGTAAAAGGCTGGAAAACAATTTTCCAAGCAAATGGTCCCAAGAAACAAGTTGGAGTAGCCATTCTAATATCAAATAAAATTGTCTTCCAACCCAAAGTTATCAAAAAAGGCAAGGAGGGGCACCTCACACTCATCAAAGGTAAAATCTACCAATATGATCTCTCAATCCTAAATATCTATGCTCCAAATGCAAGGGCAGCCACTTTCATTAAAGAAACTTTAGTAAAACTCAAAGCACACATTGCACCTCTCACAATAATAGTGGGAGACTTCAACACCCCACTCTCACCAATGGACAGATCCTGGAAACAGAAACTAAACAGACACACATGGACCCTAACATAAGTTATGAAACAAATGTATTTAACAGATATCTACAGAACGTTTTATCCTAAAACAAAAGGATATACCTTCTTCTCAGTACCTCATGGAACCTCCTACAAAACTGACCATATAATCGGTCAGAAAACAGGCCTTGACAGATACAAAAATATTGAAATTGATATAGTACTTGAAGTCCTAGCAAGAGCAATTAGACAACAAAAGGAGATCAAGGGGCTCCAAATTGGAAAGGAAAAAGT
>NW_018391829.1:12440-17061 GCF_900095145.1 Mus pahari | reverse complement strand
CAACTCAATTCTTCAATGAGTTAGAAAGGGCAATTTGCAAGTTCATCTGGAATAACAATAAACCTAGGATAGCAAAAACTCTTCTCAGTGATAAAAGAATCTCTGGAGAATCACTACGCCTGACCTAAAAATGTACTACAGAGAAGTTGTGATAAAAACTGCATGGAACTGGTANANTGACAGACAGGTAGACCAATGGAATAGAATTGAAGACCTGGAAATGAACCCACACACCTATGGTCATTTGATCTTTGACAAGGGAGCTAAAACCATCCAGGAGAAAAAAAAGAAAGCATTTTAAACAAATGGTGCTGGCACAACTGCCTGTTATCATGTAGAAAAATGAGAATTGATCCATTCTTATCTCCTTGTACTAAGGTCAAGTCTAAGTGGATCAAGGAAGTCCACATAAAAACAGAGACACTTAAACTTATAGAGAAGAAAGTGGGGGAAAACCTTGAAGATATGGGCAGAGGGGAAAAATTCCTGAATAGAACTGTACAGGCTTGTGCTATATGATCGAGAATTTACAAATGGACCTCATAAAATTGCAAAGCTTCTGTAAGGCAAAAGACACTGTCAATAAGACAAAAAGGACACCAACAAATTGGGAAAAGATCTTTACCAATCCTAAATCAGATAGGGGACTAATATCAATTATATATAAAGAACTTAAGAAGATGGACTCCAGAAAACCAAATAACCCCATTAAAAAATGGGGCACAGAACTAAACAAAGAATTCTCAACTGAGGAATATCGAATGTCTAAAAAACACCTCAAAAAAATGTTCAACATCCTTAATCATCAGGAAAATGCAAATCACAACAACCTTGAGATTCCACCTGATACCAGTCAGAATGGCTAAGATCAAAAATTCAGGTAACAGCAGATGCTGGTGAGGATGTGGAGAAAGAGGAACAATCCTCCATTGTGGGTTAGATTGCAAGCTTGTAAAACCACTCTGGAAATCACTCTGGCAGTTCCTCAGAAAATTGGACATAGAACGAATTTTTATTAGGTATTTACATCATTTACATTTTAAATGCTGTTCCCAAAGTCCCCTATACCCTCCCCCACCCCGCTCACCTATCCACCCTCTCCCCCTCCTTGGCCCTGGTTAGTTCATATTGTTGCTCCACCTATAGGGTTGCAGACCCCTTCAGCTCCTTGGGTACTTTCTCTAGCTCCTCCATTGGGGGTCCTGTGTTACATCTAATAGCTGACTGTGAGCATCCACTTCTGTGTTTGCCAGGCACTGGCATAGCCTCCCAAGAGACAGCTATATCAGGGTCCTTTCAGGAAAATCTTGCTGGTGTATGTAATAGTCTGCATTTGGTGGCTGGTTATGGGATGGACACCTGGATGGGGCAGTTTTTGGATGGTCCATCCTTTCGTCTCAGCTCCAAACTTTGTCTCTGTAACCCCTTCCATGGGAGATTTGTTTCCAATTCTAAGAAGGAGGGAAATCTCCACATTTTGGCCTTCCTTCTTCTTGAGTTTCATGTGTTTTACAAATTGTATCTTGGGTGTTCTAGGTTTCAGGGCTAATATCCACTTAACAATGAGTGCATATCACATGAGTTCTTTTGTGATTGGGTTATCTCACTCAGCATGATACCCTCCAGATCCATCCATTTGGATGGCAGGAGATTTTATATCTGGCATTGATACCAGGTTTCTTAGAGCAGCTGGTTAGGATCATTGGGCAGGGAAGATGGATGTAAGATGGAAATCTAACATTTATGGTTCTGGATCAACAGGTCTGATGAAGCTACACAGACAGGTAGAAGAATGGAAGTCTAGTCTGGAAAGCAGGATAATTATATTTCCTTACCTATTAATTTCCATTAATACACTATAAACACATTATACATAAGTTATTCCTCTGGAACATATAGAGATAAAACATAAAGCCGATCTAAATGACTGTTCATGTGGTTATAGTTCCTCTATGCAGATTGAAGACATAGTCATTTCATTTATGAATTTAATGTGATTGTAGAAGGACCATATCAAATGTCACCTAAAAATTCCTCTACTTTTATAGACTAAAGATTAAACATTTCAGAGATATGTACATTTGGATTGATAGAGTAGAATGAAGAATTTTTTTACATATATCACAATGTCAGATTGTATTGATTTAAAAATATAGGGTTGTACATTCAAAAGTTAAAGACATTAATGATAAAATATAGGGAATTATACAAAACCTATATTTCAAGTCAAAACNTCTTGGGTGTTCTAGGTTTCAGGGCTAATATCCACTTAACAATGAGTGCATATCACATGAGTTCTTTTGTGATTGGGTTATCTCACTCAGCATGATACCCTCCAGATCCATCCATTTGGATGGCAGGAGATTTTATATCTGGCATTGATACCAGGTTTCTTAGAGCAGCTGGTTAGGATCATTGGGCAGGGAAGATGGATGTAAGATGGAAATCTAACATTTATGGTTCTGGATCAACAGGTCTGATGAAGCTACACAGACAGGTAGAAGAATGGAAGTCTAGTCTGGAAAGCAGGATAATTATATTTCCTTACCTATTAATTTCCATTAATACACTATAAACACATTATACATAAGTTATTCCTCTGGAACATATAGAGATAAAACATAAAGCCGATCTAAATGACTGTTCATGTGGTTATAGTTCCTCTATGCAGATTGAAGACATAGTCATTTCATTTATGAATTTAATGTGATTGTAGAAGGACCATATCAAATGTCACCTAAAAATTCCTCTACTTTTATAGACTAAAGATTAAACATTTCAGAGATATGTACATTTGGATTGATAGAGTAGAATGAAGAATTTTTTTACATATATCACAATGTCAGATTGTATTGATTTAAAAATATAGGGTTGTACATTCAAAAGTTAAAGACATTAATGATAAAATATAGGGAATTATACAAAACCTATATTTCAAGTCAAAACATAAGTTTTAAACAAAATAAAATTTTGTTACAAATCAGTCTCCATTAATGAATGGAGATTGTTTTTACAAAACACATATTAGAAGCTAACATACCATAGCAACAAAAATGATCTAAAAGCATACCAGCATAGATTTATATGAAGGAGACATTAGCAGAAATAGACACACTGAGAAAATATTAACTATTGTGACAGGAGAGTTTAAAAAAGCATAAGAAAGATATACAAATACAGAGTAGAGTGAAAATGGAATTAAATGTACAATCTTTCTATATGATTTAGGAAAATGAAAAACACTAGTTTTGAAATGAAACATTTACAAAAATATAGAAAGTTATACAAGTCATGAAATGAGTCATTAAAGAACATCAGGAGCATATATATTTCTTCCCCTAAGTTTGATTCACAATGATTCATTTCTTAAAATCTGTTCTGGGGTAACACAGAAATCATGAATTTTATTATTAAGTAGGTGTTTGAGTGAAAACTTATACTAAGTTAATCAAAACTTCCATAAACTCATAGCCACAAAATTCTGTCAATATGTAAAGGAGTTTACATCCCCCATACTAACAAGAATTTCATTAAAAAAAGAGAGAAATGATTAGAGAGTTAATTCCCACTAACTTTTCTGTAACATCCACAATAACATCTGTGAGATTTTCTTGTCAACAAAAATGAGAGGGGTGGAAAAAAATAAGAAATGTTTTGAACATTCACTGGTGGTATCCAATGAAGATCACACAAGAAGAAAAAATTTCATATATCTGAGACTACTATCATTTTATACAAGAAACTCAATGAGCAATATCTTTTAAAATTTGAATTCACATAATCTATTGGAAATTAAGAAACTTTTTGTGAACTGGTGTAAAAAGTGATTTATTTTTGCAGTATAATTTGGTATTCTCAAGATCTAAATGTAAGTTTCAACTATATTATAAAATATAAATAAAGATAGGTTAAAAAACAAAATATGAACAGTTCAATATACAGTAAAATAGATGGGCTTTAGTAATATGGTTTACTGAATATTTTCATTATCAATTTGACACAATCAATATTTATGGAATAAAAGAAAACCAGTATTAAAAATGTTTTCAATGGCTGGATTGTAGGCAAGCCTTTTGCACATATTGTGGTTAGTGATGGCTGTGGGCGGGACAGCCTCACTGGACTCTTGTGATCTCTGAGGTGGTAATCATGAGCTACATAACAAAGGTTGAGGAATATGGTAGAGGCAGGGCAGGCAAAACCACACGCCAATGTATTCACATTCAGTTCTTACCTCCTTATCCCACCTTCAGTTCCTGCCTGGTTTGCTCAGTGATTTGTGAATAATGTGTAATGTGAAAAACACACGTTTCTTCAGAAGGGGCTTTTCCTCATGTTTTTTTTTTGAAAGGAGTATAAAACCAAACTTCCTAACTTGTGGAATTATTCATTGTAGGATTCTTGTTTCTCTATACACTGAGTAGAAATGGAAGCTGATTGTAATAACAATGCAATGAGTTTGAACTCTATAATATATTAGGGTAAAGAGAAACCTTGACCTTGGATTTGTAACCAAATTCATTTCTACCAGGTGTGGATCAGTGTGTGCACTGTCCAGAAACTCATTATGCAAGTGCAGAGAAGAGACACTGCCTGAAGAAAACTGTAACCTTTCTGTCCT
>NW_018391829.1:6561-11560 GCF_900095145.1 Mus pahari | reverse complement strand
CTTTGTGGATACACATTCTCACCAAATATTCTATCCATAGCTTGATTCCCTGGAACCCCATGATGAAGTATGTAATCAATTTCACACACTGTGACTGCCATATTAAACTTCATACCACAATATTCCTCATAACATTTCTCATTTTCAAATATCTTCTTTTATAAAAATTAATCGTTTTATTAGTCCAAATTTCCTCCCCCTCCTAATCCATTCTATGTCTGTTCCACATTCCATACCTCCTACCCTATCTCCATGAGGATGTCCCCACCCTGCCATCTCCAACCCCACCAGACCTCTGTACTCCTTGGGCTCTCCAGTCCCTTGATGGTTAGGTTTATCTTCACTGAATGAATCTAACCCTGACAGTCCTCTGATGTATATGTGTTGCGGACCTCATATTAGCAAGTGTATGCTACCTGCTTCCTGGCCCAGTGTCTGAGAGATCTCTGGAGTCCAGGTAAGTTGAGATTGCTGGTTCTCCTACAGGGTCGCTCTCCTCCTTAGCTTCTTCCAGCTTTTCCATAATTCAACCACAGGGGACAGCAGCTTGATTCAGTTATTTGTGAATAAATATCTCTGCCATGGACCAGATCCAGTTGGCCTTTCTCAGTCTGTGGGAATCAGGAGTTCTGGCAGGTGTGAATGGAGTCATCGAGTATTGACAGACAGATGCAGGCATGAGAGAGTATGCTGGATCTGAATGTATTTTGTCCACATGAACACCAGACTTTTAATACAGAAGAAAAACAAGAAAAGCCAGGCAAACACATCTGCCAAGTAACAGTGACACAAAACAAAAAAGAATGCATACATAAAAAGATGGCAGGAGCTAGGCCTTGTTTACCACTTAATTAAAAATTCAGCTAAACACTGGAGCCAGATGAATGATCTGATGCAATGCTAGTCTATTGTTCAACCCACCACCAGGGGTTCTTTAGTAAATACCTGATTATGTTATTCCTCTGGGCCTAGTGAAGAAACCTGTACCAGGGAAATTTCCTTCCACTAACTCTTTCATGCGATAACCCACCTACTTGCTAGGCCATTGTGTATTCCTGTGTTTGGGTGTGACTAGGCTATTGTCCTAAGGAATTACTATGCAGACTAGCCCTGAGCTTTTCTAGCTCTGTTCTTTGTAATGCATAATTATCACTGTCTTTACTAAAAGTGAATTTGAATGTTGCTGAATAGGTAACATTCTTACTGAATTCCAAGCTCAGGGTTGGCTTCAAGGATTTTCTAGAAACTACTGGAATATTGGTGCAGGCTTAGCTATGTCAAAATCTATCTGTAAAGGCACTTATAATAAAACAATACTGAAAGAGAGCACATAGATCCATACAACAGACTAACACTGGGACAGGGTTTGAGTATACAAGCTATGGGAATGCCAAGGTTCCAGGAGGCAAAAGTTTCCTTGAAACTCAGTGCCTCGTGACTGCTTCCAGTTTTTCAGGCCTGTAATGCGTGTCACTACTGGAATGGATGTAGCATATCTGGATCTGACTCATTCGTCTGCCTATTGGGTGTTTCAGAGGGGATTCATGATAGGCCCTTTTTTGTGAGCACAACATAGCTCATAGTGTCAAGCCTTGGAACATCCACCTGAACTTAATCCCCATTTTGGGCCTGTCACAAGACATCCTTATTCTCAGGATCTTCTCCATATGTGTCCCAGCAGTTTGTTCATAGTTATTCATTGTAAGATGGTGACCCCATCCATCCAGTTGAAGTCCTGTCTCTCCACTGAAGATCAAATCTATAAGTTCCCATTCCGCAATGTTGGACATTTCATGTAAGGTCCCTCTCTTTGAGTCCTGAGAGCCTCAACCTCCCTGGCCTTGGATACAATCTGGAGGGTCCTCCCACACCTTACCTCTCTAGGTTGCCTATTTTTATTTTTTGTGCTGACCCTCAGGGCTTCATTCCTGTTTCTCCCACCCAAAAGCTATAATATTCCCCTTTTCCCCTCCCTTTTACCTTTCCTACCCAGACACTTCCCTCCCCATTCTGTGATTGCTTTCTTCTCCCTCCCTAATGGTATTGGGGAATTGTCATTTGGGCTCTTTGGTTTGTTGACATTTTTGAATTCTGTGGATTGCATCCTGGGTATTCTATATTTTTTGGCTAATATCCACCTATTAGTGAGTACATACCATGCATGTCCTTTGTGTCTGAATCACCTCACTCAGAGCGATAGTGAAAGACCCCCAAGAAAGGAGACCCTCACTCAAGTTGCAGAATGATGTGATTCCCCAAGGACTCAAGAGAGAGCATCCTTGCTGTACTCACATCAGGTTTATTGATAGGAACCAGCATGCTGGGGCTGACTTGTATCCCTCACAGGGGTAGAGGAATTCGATCCCAAGTAGCTGAAAGAGTGGGTATTTAAAGAAAAATAAATAAACCAAGGGGGTAATGAGGGCATTATTGGGAAATACCAAAAATACCAGTGAAAAATCACAAGGGGAGACTAAAAATCACAAGGGGAAACTCCCTGCTTCTCAAGATTGTGCTCAAGATTTTAATCTAACTTTTGTGGTCAGCCAGTTCCTGGGACAGGTTCACTGAACCAGCTAACCTACATTCTTGTCTTTACTCTGTTTGCTATGGGTTCTGAATTTTTCCTGGTCTTTCTTTTCTCCACTAATTCTAGTCCCTAGTTCTAATCATAGAACCAGATTTCAGTATCTTCATAATATTGACTTTCTTGACTTTCTAAAGCATGATATTGTTGGTATAACATGAAAATCTGAACAGCAATCACCCCTTTCTCTAATAAAGGTAACTAACTTATTTAATATACATGGACCCATAATTAAAGCAGAAGCAAAATCAAAAGGGGTCCCATAAGGGAGGATATCAAAGTAGTAATCCATGGAGTTTTATTAAACCAATTTTCAAACCATCCCTGATATGCCTCTGTCTCTCGGTATGTCTTTTGTCTAATTTCTCTCTAAGTTTTCTCATAGAGTCTTCAATCAACCCGGCGTGATCTACATAAATCAACATTCTTCTTTGAGGGCAGCACATAATCCTCCATCTTTTAAAAACATCAAGTCTAAACCTCTCCCATTTTGCAAGCCTACCTCTTAAAGAGAAGTTAAAGATTTTTAAGCTTAGTTATGGATTGTTCTAATGCTCTCAAATCTTCATTCATAGGTGATCTTAGCTTTTGAAAATAGTGAGGCTGTTGTATGAGTGCAGCAGTGCCTGACCCAATGCCCACATCAAATATGATGCCTAAGATTATGGCCAAAGTCAGTGAGATGGCTCTCTCTGGTAACAGATTAGTCACCTGTCCAACCCATCTTCAAAATGTGGTAAAGGACAATAGGTAATAATTGGATAAGAACACAGTAGTCTTTGGTGTTATTAAACACAGAAGTTGACATACAAGGAGTCAAACCTGTAATACAGGTCCACCATTTATCTAGGCCAGGAAATAAATATCTAATATCAGAAGTCCAAGGGCTCTCAAGGGTCTCATTACACAAATGTCTGTAGGCAGCCGATGGATTTCCCAAGCAGGTTCCTGTGCCTGTAACTTTGGAAATTGTCAGTCTATGACTGTTTCCCCATACACAAGCCTCATGGCTGGTGGTATTATTGAATGTTCCAGACACTGCAGTTCCTTCATAATAAGGAGGTCCTGAAGCAGGCAAAGCCAACAAGACTCAGTCACATCAGGATTGGTTCAGTTTATCACACTGAAGGCTCCCTATACAAGATTGATCAGTCTCTGTCCTGTTGATTGGACATTAATAATATTGAGTAAAGATAGAATATTAAAAGCAGTAAGGGAAAAAGGGCAAGTAACATACAAAAGCATGCCTATTAGAATTACACCAGACAAACAAAACACCAGTACAAGGAAGGAAACCACGTCCTAGAAAAAGGAAGAAGGTAATCCTTCAAGAAACCTAAAAGAAGACAGCCACAAGAACAGGATGCCATTATATGTGTAGAAGCAGGGATGTACTTTTATGAATGGCATCTTGGTATCAAACACCATTACAGTGTTTCGCCTAATTTGAAAATGTTATGATGATCAAAACGGTATGTGTAATATTTCACGTGCTCTAATATGAATAGTCTATCACTCTTATCTACATCTGGGCTTTACATAATTGTATTCTAAAATTCACTTTTTGGATGCTGCACCCCAGGTACTGGAATTCCCACTGCAGAGGGGCCAGGGTCAGAAGCAAAAGCAGCAAGGGTGGAATGAAACAGAATGCACCATTCAGTTTTCTTTTCTTTCCTTTTTATCAGACAGGAAGCACACCTATGTATGGCTAGACCTACTTAGACAACCTGTGTCTTTCAATGGCTTTATGTATTCACAAAAGTTCATTTTCACAAGAATTATAATCATTGACAACATAAATTGTTAAGATACAATATTCTTTGATTACAGAAGCATATAAATGTGACAAAGCAATCATAGCTTCTGGGACAGGCCCTGGTTCGGGCCCTCATCTTCAGCCAGGTAACATATCTAAGCTCTAGACATCTGAGCTTCTTCCCTGCCAGGAGAGGCGTGGCCTCCAGGGAGGGCTCTGGTCACTAGAGCAGGTGAGAGAGCCATCTTGTATCCAGGATTCCTCAGAGACCAACCTGCACAGGAGAGCCGGTGGACTGAAGAAGCAACATATGTTCTGGCACAGGTCCTGGATCGGGCCTTCATCTTCAGCCAGGAGGCAGATCTGAGCTCTAGACCTCTGTGCTCCTTCCAATTCAGAGGAGACATGGCCTGCAGAGAGTACTCTGACCACTGAGACTCAGGAGAGAGTTGGCCTCCAAGGAGTGCTGACAGGGGCTAACAGAATCAGAGGAGGAACAATCTCCAGCCAGGGACAACTAAAGAATTCTCAACTGATGAATATCGAATGTCTGAGAAACACCTCAAAAAATGTTCANCATCATTAATCATCAGGGAAATGCAAATCAAAACAACCTTGAGATTCCACCTCACACCAGTCAGAATGGCTAAGAT
>NW_018391829.1:2614-4741 GCF_900095145.1 Mus pahari | reverse complement strand
ATAGGGAACTTTCCAGATAGCATTTGAAATGTAAATAAAGAAAATAATAAAAACAAAAAACAAAAAAAAATACAAAATAAATAAAATAAAATAAAATGTAAATGAAGTAAGTACCTAATAAAAATTGGAAAAAAAAAAAAAAGGGTGGGATGAAAAATTGGTGCTGTCAGATGAGTTGAGGACATCAGGAGAACAAGTCCACTGACAGAACTGAGCTGGGATCACAGAAGGTCAGAGACTGAAGCAACNATCAGGGAACTTGCACTGATATATCCTAAGTCCTTCGCAAATATNACAGTGTTATTAGCTCAGTGTTTTTGTGGGACTCCTAACAATGGGAGGGGGAGCGTCTCTGAAGATTTTGCCTGCTCTTCTGACCATGGACTACCTGTTTGCATCACCTCATCATGATATGAGGGAATGTGCTTTGTCTTATTGTAAATATTTATGCTGTTTGTTTGATATCCCTTGGAGGCCTGCACTTTCCTGAAAGGAAAGAGAGCAGGTGGATTGGGCTGATGTGGGGAGAAGGTAAGCGGTTGGAAAAAATTCACAGAGGGGAAACTGAGGTTAGGTTGAGAGAATAAAAATTAAAATTAAAAAAAAACTGGGAAAAAAGCCTGTAGTTTGTGAAATCAAATGCAAAAGACTGAAACCAGTATACTGAGATCTGAATATCCTCATAGAAAANTCAGTTTCAGGTAGGAGAGGGCCACATGTTCATTCTATCATTTGCCCATGCGGCACAGCTGGGATATTTATTATTAGGAGTCACAATGAGTCTCTACTGAGTCAACTTCTCAATAAATTGCTCAGTTATACCACAAAAAAATGTCCATGTGTTTTCATATTTACTGTCAAGAGACTGGTTCTGGAAGCCTGAGCACCCCTGAAATGTAATCTATGTGGAACATGAGCTCTTTCTTTATCACTAATGTGTAAGGACATAAGTCCATCCTCTGCAGGAACTGAGCATTCATGTATTTCACTGTACACGATTCACAGCGGAATCTTTCAAATTTCATATCNCAAGTNCATGAAAAATANATGCCCTCACAGTAATAATGTATAAAATAGGAAANGGATGTGCTNTGTAGGAGTCATGATTTGAAGACAAACTTGATAACCAAGAAACAAATGGAAAGAACTCAGAAAAAAGAAACACTTCAGCTGGATAGATACAGCTTAGTGGTTAAGCAGAGCAGAGACTGCTCTTATAGAGATCCTGAGTTCAATTCCCAGCAAGGAAATGATGGCTCACGACCATCTGTAATGGGATCTGATGTCCTCTTCTGGTGTGTCTGAAGAATGTGACAGTGTACTCCCATACATACAATAAATAAATATGTACATCTTTAAAAAAAGTAAATAAACACTTGAGATGATATTGTTGAAGTGGGAAAACTATGGGCTTGTATGATTTCAATATAACAATAAGTATCAATGAAATATGAACATGTCACTGACTTTTTGCTCATTTTCAGCTTACACAGCCATTCTCCCTGTTGATCTACTCTGGATTTCTCTCTCAGGAACAAAGACTGGAACTGCTGTTGACATTTCACATCAANGTGTAAAAAGCATAAGCCTACAGATAAAACAANTGTATCATGAACTGTGTCATAGCACAGGAAAAGACTCAAACACCCAAATGATACCAAGTCTTGTCAACGGGAGAAGAAAGCATAAGAGTGGATAAGGAAAATAGCTGTCAACCATACCATTGCACCCAGAAACATCGGCTCTTATATTTCATATAAAAGGCAGAACTTAAACCCACAGTTGATATCTCCAAAAGAAGATGTAGTTGTTGTCCCAAAATGTTGTTGGGAAATGTATAATACAACTTGCTAGTTCTTTGCTGTTTGATGAGCTAGGTTCTGCCCATATCTTCTAGAATTTATGCTTTACTTATTTTAAACAGTTTCCCCCTAAACCTGAACATTGCTTCTAGGCCATATAACTCATCCTTATGAGTGATGTTACTGGTACATTACAATAGCTTAAGTGATTTCTACATTATTTTAAGGCCAGACCAATCCTGACATCTATTAGCAATAAGTTTACCCAGTTAATCTCTCTAGACTAGGAGATAGCATAGACCTCTTGAGATATCATACTTAAATA
>NW_018391829.1:0-1239 GCF_900095145.1 Mus pahari | reverse complement strand
TTTTTTCATCCAAAGCTCCTTCTGTCCACCCAAAGCTTAGATATCCAATGATATCCTTGGATCGGTTAAAAGGCTGGTAGCCTGGGACTAGGGGTTGAGTAGGACCCACATTTCAGCCTGGATACAAGGGGGACAAGTATCCTTTATCCTCAGAAGGGCTGCAGGAACCACTGCTATGGCTGTAGAACACAAATACAGTAGAGGCAAGACAACTAGACTGTGGTCCAGATTTAGAAGGACATTTATTCTTTCTTTTCAGCTCACGTATATTTTTTATTAATCATTCAATTCATTTATATCTCAAATGATATCACTCTTCCTACTTACCACTCCACAAACTATCCTTCCCACACCCACCCTCTCCTGCTTCCCCTTTGTCTATTTAAGAATGCTCTCCGTGCACCTCCTCCACTCCAGCCCCACTGCTCCAGCATCCCACTGCACTGGGGCATCAAACCTCCACAGGACTAAGGGGCAATTCTCCCATTAATGTCAGACAAGGCCATATTCTGCTACATATGTGTCTGAAGCCATAGATCACTTTCTGTACACTCCTCAGTTGGTGCTGTAGTCCCTGGGAGTACTGGGTTGTCTGGCCAGCTGACATTGTTCTTCCTATGGGGTTGCAATCCCCCTCTGTTCCTCCAGTTCTTCTGCCATATCCCCACCCAGGGTCCACAAGCTCAGTCTAAGGGTTGGCTTTGACCATCTACAACCTCCCAAGGAAAAGACACACTAGTTTCTTTGCAGTAGCAACAGTGTTAGGGCTTTGAGTTTGCAGAGAGAATCTATCCCCAGGTGTGGCGGTCCCCAGATGGACCTTCTTTCAGATTCTACTCCTTTTTTTGTCCCTGTCTTTCCATTAGACAGGAACATTTCTGCATTAAAAATTTTGAAATGGGTGGGTTGCCCTATCCCTTGATTGGGGACCATGCCTATCTACTGGAGGTGGTCTCCACATGTTCTATGTCCCCTTCACTGTGCATTTTAGCAACCCACAGATTGGAAAATTAACTTTACCAACCCTACATCTAATATAGATGTAATATCCAAAACATAAAAGGAACTCAAGAAGTTAGACTCCAGAGAACCAAATAACCCTATTAAAAATGGGGTACAGGGCTAAACAATGAATTCTCAACTGAGGAATCTCAAATGGTTCAGAAGCACTTAAAGAGATGCTCAGTATCCTTAGTCATCAGGGAAATGCAAATCAAAACAACCCTCAGATTCCACCTC
>NW_018391828.1:5953-11753 GCF_900095145.1 Mus pahari | reverse complement strand
TTGGTTGGTTGGTTAGTTGATTGATTGATTCTGACTGCTAGGAACCAAATAGGGCAGGATAGGATGCTGTGAATATAGTGACACTCGACACTCACTGCTGGTATACTATGTGTCTGATTCAATAGTGATCTTACTGTCCAGTTTTCACTGTGGGCAGAATTTGGTAAGGGTGGCTTCCCTATGCTGCCTTTACTGATGTCTGTTGTGGACACACCCACAATTTGAGAGCAATCTTTAAAGAGGGCTTTAGAGTTTTCTTCAGTTCATAAAACAAAACAAAACCAAAAACAAAAAGCAAAAAAAAAAAGATTTTTTATGAGTTTTGGCTCATATACAATGAGAAATGGAAATGTGACCCATCCTCGTCCTGAGGAGCAATGCAGGCTTGTTCCACAGACTGCCATGAGTGGTGAGCTTGTGAGCTTCCTCTTCCCTTCTCTGATTAACCTCCNTGACTCTCTGGTGTGTGCTGGAGGAAATGTGATGTCCATTAGAGACAAGACAGCATTTCTAGCTTCCATAAGAGGTCCAACGAGGGAAACTGACCCCACTTCCCCTTCTTGCTCAATTCTAATGGTTTCATAACTGCTGCCAAAACTATATTTGTGTTTATTTGTATTCAACCAAATAATATATATCTCTGCAGATTTGGACATAACCATTCCTCAAACAATGAATCCCCCTATTGGTAACATCTTGTATTCTTTAAATGATTGCTGAGGATTTCAAAATTATTTTCTTCCATGTGATATTTCTATACTCTTCTAGTAAGGTTAGGTGTTCATAGAGTCAGCTGGATTCTCCACATTGACCAGAAGTCAGGATTGAATTCCAAAAGTTCTACATTTGTCATGTATATAAATATGCACATACATTCTATCTGCCTGCCTGACCGTCCATCCATGTGTTCATCCATGCATCTGCCCATCTGTCTACTCATCCATCTACCCACTTACATATCCATCCATCCATCCATCCATCCGTCCGTCCATCCGTCCGTCCGTCCATCCATCCATCCATCCATCCATCCATCTGTCCATCTTCCATCATCTGTCTACTTTTAGAAGAAAAATTAATAACAAAGAAATGTGCTGTTAGAGATTTTCTGAGGTTAGCAGTGTGTGGGGGGAGAAATTATGAAAGGGGGGCTGAGAGTCAGGATTCAATTTAACCTTTTNTTTTGCCTACATGCTAATTATTCTGTCCATTCCTTTCACTCTAGGACCTTATTTGGAGCNCTTCACCTNCACCTTGGAGGAGCACCTGAGGGCCCAGCTGGCACNGGAAAGACAGAAACAACCAAGGATTTAGCAAAAGCGGTTGCCAAACAGTGTGTCGTTTTCAACTGCTCCGATGGGCTGGATTATTTGGCCTTAGGAAAATTCTTTAAGGTTTGGATCAACTAAGTCCTCATTTCTTTACAGTAGGGTAGCCATCAGTGATGGAAGGGGATACAAAGAGAGACAACTGTATGCAAACAGAAACTTTACTGTGCCTTGTAGAGTCTCAACAAGTTCCAAGCTCCACCACGTTCCAGTCCCTGCTATGGAGGTCACTCTCTCTGACTACTCCTGATTAGGTCATAGACTTAGAGATGTTAGTTAGCTCTTTGGGTATTCTGACCAGAAGGCAGTTTCTCTGGCCACACAAGTCAGGTCGCATGGAGATTTTTCTTTAAAAAAGTAAATAAACTTTGTGTTAAATGGGATCTTTAAATATATCAGGCAGATAAGAGTTTGAGAACCACCCACTGGGTAAAGGCTGCAGTGTGGGATTCCAAAGATTTCTTTAATCTCTATGCTGTATTATCAATGAATCTCAGAGTTCGTTAATTGACTATTATAGACACATCTTCGGTTTTCTGCATTGGAAATGCATAACTCTTCTTTATTTTAATAGTGTGGTTATGTGTCCATACATATGTGTGTGTGTGTGTGTGTGTGTGTGTGTGTGTGTGTGTGTGTGTTCATGAGTGTGCGTGGACATGTGTGTATGCAAGGAGGTCAGGAAGTTGATACTTAAATCCTTCTCAATTACACTCCACTTTGTTTAGAGACAGGGTCTCTCACTGCCTTAGAGCTTGCCAAATAGACTAATCTGACTAGCCAAGGAGTCCCAGGGAATTGCCTGGCTCTGCCTACCCAGCACTGAGAACAGAGGCATGTATCACTATGCCCAGTTTGTGTGTGTGTGTGTGTGTGTGTGTGTGTGTGTGTGTGTGTGTGTGTGCTGGGGATTGTTCTCATGTTTGTGTGTCAAGCATTTTACCAACTGAGCCATCTTTCCACACCCAAAAGCCCCGGCCCCTGACTGACTCACACACCTTCTTGTCTACCATGTTTTATTGATCTAAATTTGTTAGAGCATAGAGGTCTGTGAGATTGTGAAGAGGAGAATCAAGGTGGACTGCGCTTGTTTGGACTACAGCAGCTTGGTTCTAGAGGCATTAATTCCTTTAACAGGTGAAGAAGGCAGGCAGGCAGGCTGTTGTAACACAATTATCTGTTTGGGATGGCTGACCCTTTGCATTTATATTTCCTTTTCCTTTTTTTGTAATTTTCCAAATGTATTTTAACGATTCTGTACTATTTACTTTAAAATATTTAAATTTACCTTTAAACTAAACTAACAAAAATATACTATTTCTACCTAATACAGTGAACTGCTTTCCTTGAGAAATATGCTCAGGTCATTTTAAACAACTTTATAATTGTATAAGTCTTTATTTGTGATTTGAAAACAGGGTAAGATTTTTTTTGAAGGAAGTCAAAATAATAAGAAATAATGTGATAGGAGACATTGGAATGGTTTTTAATTTGTCTTCCATTGTGCCATATAAACTTGACACAATGACTAAGAAGTAATTGGCAGTTAGAAGAGCCTAGGTATGGCTTGAATAAATAGCACATTCCAATGTAGTCAAAGCAATGCCTGCCTGCTTTATCATAATATTCTTCATTGTTTGATTTAGATTGGTAGATTTCAATGGAACTAAATTTGCTTACTACTAAGTATTAATTGATGGTGCAGATACATTGTTGGTGTGAAATTCATGTTGAACAGTGGGAGTACAAATAACAGTATAGGCCTATAGATTAATAGCCTCATAATCATTCAAGCATTATTCTTGAAAACATCATCACTATCTGCATATTTGCACACATGATGTTAAACACCTGTTCTCTGTGACAATGAAACCTTTTATTGTATTATTCATTGGAAATCAAAGTAAGTGTTAGTGTGCTCTTGGGAAACTTACCAATCTTTGATATGCATGGAGTTCAGCACCTATCTGTGAGGCAATCCTTTCGTAGGATTATAAATTGCGCTTTGAATGTTAGTTGGCTATTCTGTTTACAAAGCAGTATCTCTGGCAATGGAAGTCATGTTGCATAGATGGTTATTACAACCCATTATTTTAAAAAAGCAAATAAAATCCACTTGTAAATAAATAGTAAAGGCTTGGAAATTATAGATATACCCCCTAGATACCTAAAGACATACTCAGAGCAAAGGCAATAAATTGGAAAGTTTTCCAGTTGATCAAACTCTTTGTTCACCTAGAATAATGAATTGGTAATGAAAAAATGAGCGGTCTTTAAAGATAAAGGTAAATAAGCAATTTCCTTGATGGGATATTAAATCCCTGAAAAGATCAGGTGAAATGCATCATTTCAATGTAATACTCAATCAGATAGAGTTGAAAATTTTTATTATTCTTTCCTCCCAGGGACTGTTATCTTGTGGAGCNTGGGCTTGCTTTGATGAGTTTAACAGAATTGATTTGGAAGTACTTTCTGTGGTTGCTCAACAAATCCTTACCANCCAGAGAGGTAATGAGTTTGTCTGTCTATGCAGCAAGTGAAAACAAAGGAGATGGGGGACAGGCAGCAAGTGGCACAAGCTGAAGCACAGCTAACTCATCACACTTNNGGNTCCCACAGGCATTAATGCAGGTACCGAGCTCCTAGTGTTTGAAGGAACAGAACTAAAACTTGACCCCACATNCGCTGTCTTCATAACAATGAACCCTGGGTATGCTGGGCGGTCAGANNTGCCAGACAATNTGAAGGTANGGAGGCTNTAATCATAACATGTTTCTTTTTCACCATTTATGAATGCAAAGGGAAAATGTGATCCCAGGATTGTACGTTTAAACATATGCTTTTAGGCACACCACTTTGGGAAATTACTCTAGAAGATCATGTTTAAAGCTTCAAATAGTTTTACAAAATAATACAGGTATAACTCCAAAATTTTTAGTTTTACAATATTAATGATTATCACAAATGAGAAAAGACAGAAAAATACCTAATATCTCTTATTGTATTCTATCCTTTCAGTTTTATATGCATTTTAAAGGGCAAAAATCTGACAATTTATATGGCTGGTAGGTTTTTTGTTTTGTCTTGTTTTGATTTGTTTTTAAGTTAATTTAAAGCCAGGGTGAACATTTTCTCATCTTTGTAAATATGCTCTGGACTGTAAGTAGGATCCCTGAGCTGTCTTTCTGATGGAAATTTAAGTTGCTTTGAGTTCCTCCACTATAAATAGCACCACTAAAGACCATTGTTGCTGAAGACCTCTCTCCATTGGAAGACATCCCTTAGCTGAATTTCCTTCAACACAGGGTGAAACCATTNACTTGTCATATAGAGTCTCTCAGTTCCTGTTAACATATGGTACTTTTTCTTTTAATTTATAAGGCATAAAACACTGTCCTAGCTGAATAGAGCAAAACTTTCACTTTAAAAAAGTAACTTTTCATTGATTAAGTAAAAAAAAATGTTTTTTTTTTTTCTCCGTATATTTGCCCTCTTTATTATATACTTTCAGTGTGGATTGCATGCTTATGGACTGTGTATAAGGAACAATATTNGTTGGTGAATAGTACATTAATAATTATAGACCCAAACCCAAGATTTGCCTTCTACTGGTCACATGTGTGTCGCAACAGCACCCCAGGGTCATTCTAGCTGCTACCCAATAGATTTGTACTTCTAAACTTCCCCTTTATGTGCTTATGTGATAAAGCACTTTGCTTTAGCGAAGGAAGGGATGGTTTAAAAATGAAAAGAGAGGGGTGAAGAGATTGTTCAGTGGGTAAATGTTCCTGCCTCTGAGCCCAAGCCCCTGAGACCAGGATCTGCATGGGAGAAGAAAACTGACTCCCTCAAGTTGAACTCTGACCTTCACACTCTGANCTCTGCATGTGGATTGTAGCATGCATAACCCTCCCCAATAAGTAAACATAATGCATTTTAAAAGAGGGAAGTGGTAAATTCTTTATCTTTGTGACATCTTGCAGCTTTGTTCTGGAAAGCTCTCTGAAGCTATTCCTTCTGTTCTACACTTAGACTAGTCTGCTATTCAGTGGGATCAACCTGAGTACAAAAAGAGTCACAAAAGCAGAAGGCAAACCTGTGCGTAGCTGACCATAAAAAGCTGGAAGACATAATTAGTTGAATCTGCTAATGCCTTGGGTAGACTGTCCCACACCGTGTGCATGTGCGCGTGTGTGCGTGTGCGTGTGCACATGTGTGCATGTGCATGTGCGCGTGTGTGCGTGTGCATGTGCATGTGTGTGTATGTGGTGTAGTAATAGACAGATATTTGCCCTGCAGCTCCTGGCATTTTGGGTGATCTTTCTACATTAAGCTAAAAGCCCCTGTGAAGCTCCCCTGGCTTTTCTGTTGCTACCATTCCCTCTTTGTGGCTAGAGTTGCTATAGAAACCTGTTTGCAAGTAAACATGGAAATTCCTTGCTGGGTGTGGTGGCCCCAGCCTGTAATCCAGATTT
>NW_018391828.1:0-5398 GCF_900095145.1 Mus pahari | reverse complement strand
ACAGTGATCTTTGAGCCTCTGCATGCCCCATGCCTTTCTACATGCTGTTTTCTCACTCTGAAGTACTCACCTTAGTGATGACTTTCCTCCCTGACAAATGAATCCAGTGTTTGAACAAAGAACCACTGAGCATACAAACAGTTCAGAAATGGCCATAGGCTATGTCCTGGGCTGGGCATTTGTCTGAAGGTTCTGTAGAGACTACCCTCCCTCCTGGGTGTCTCTTCTTTCTGGGCTGCTGGAGGCCAGCTCCACACCAACTTCCAAGTTGGTGAGCTCTCAGTCTGCCTGGAGCAGTGGGCTGGCTGGCTGCTTCTTTTATCATGTGCATTTCCCACATCCTCTTCTCAGCTGGGCATTGAGCCTGGGACCAGAGGCCACTTCTGTTTTCTCAAATGCAGGGAGCCCTCCCAACTGTTCATTGTACTTGGGGATAGTATGGAGAATTTAGGGCTCATCTCTGACCAGATATTCCCATCAAAGAGAGTATTTGCACACATTCCCTTTTCCTAACTCTCCAAATACTTCATGATAAGAAGGTTTCAAAGTTATTATACTTCTTTTGTAAATTTGGCACACACTCTAGCTTACATATATTTTGATAACTGATAAGCATCATTTTGTGTGGAAAGAATCCCCCTTTTAACATTTGGTCATGTCTGGATAAAACCTGAAACTTCTTGAACACATCTCTACTTCAGAGGAGCTATATTTTTAATTGGAACCACTCCAAAGAGATTATTTCAGAATAGTTTTTTAAATGGGCATATTCCAGATCTATTGTCTTTACAAAGGCAATAGCTTGACACATACACAGCTTTCCAGAGAGAGTGTAATAAGAAATTCTCTTGCAGCATCTGAGGAAGAAAGGAAAGAAGACTATTATTATACTCATCTAACATCAAGCTCATTCCTTGAATAAGACAACATATTAATGGCATGTCTTTCCATATCCTTGGAAATATTAGAGAAAAAATATTGCTTGAATGTGGGAACAGGAACAAGGATGGGGCCGGCGAGGGTGAGAGCTGATGGAGTCATGTGAAGAATCCCAGGAATCAGACTCTGGGACCAGTATCAGGGTACAGATCTGAGTTTATTGTGCAATGCATAAGCTTATCTACAGTGTTGTGTCAATCCCAAGCCCCTACATCCTCCACCAATCCTTACTTGCCACAAAGTCACCATAGTACAAATGAAAGTCCTGTCTGATGAGGTAACTCAGAAGAAGTAGGGGGAACATTGTCACCTCTTAAGACTTCCATGAAGACAGGCGGTAGGGTGGTGCTGGGGCTGGGGAGGGCTCAGCCACCACTCTGGTCTAGGTTTCTTTTTGCTGTCTCACTAGTGTTCCTGGAGCCAATTTCAATCTAATGCCACGTATGGCAGATTAGGATTCTTCAAAGAGTCACAGATGCCTGTGGCACCTTCCTTTCCATCCACTTTTTCCATCACAAGGTTGACTTCCACATCCCCAACACTTGAGGNTTTCTTTGTTTTCAGTTGCGTGGATATGCAGGCCTTTGGATCAAACTCCANAAGGTACAGTTCTTCTTCATACAGCACCCTTCTACAAATGGAGCAGACCCTGTAGAAACTTATCTCATGTATTTCTGCTGAAACAAACACACTTGTGGACGTTGTACATCGTGGTGCGGAGCCTAGTGCGCACCACGATGTACAACGTCCACAAGCAGTGTTCTAACTGTTGGCCCTTTTGTATAAGTATGCTCACAGTGTTCCAGAGCNGTGTTATGGCAAGTATGAGATAGGGAGATAGGAATCTGGGAAGCACATGGAAGGTGAGAGTTCAGCCTGGCGCATAAGGCACTGGAAATAAGCGACTACTACGTTGTACCGTTGTCAAACTAGACTGCATAACTCATAACTAGACTGAAGCTTCTGACCAAATTGTAAACTCAGTGTCTCTCTCTGCTTGTGGACGTTGTACATCGTGGTGCGGAGCCTAGTGCGCACCACGATGTACAACGTCCACAAGCAGTACCTAAAGCTAGTGATATGTTTATTACATATGCCTTAGTGGAAAACCAAGTTTAAGTCCTTTATCTGTATGATGTGAATATTGTAACTAGTGTATATTAAGTATCAAACGTTATGGTAGGTATGGGATTACTGTAGAAAAGCAATTAAAACCATAGTGCTTGATGAAACAAGAGCAAGATTGCCTTTCTACAGCATTTAACTACCCCCTTGGTGCACCACAGGCCCTGTTCCGGACAGTGGCCATGATGGTGCCTGACTACGCCATGATTGCCGAGATCGTGCTGTACTCTTGTGGCTTTGTGGCTGCNCGGCCGCTGTCCATAAAGATTGTGGCGACATACCGCTTGTGCTCAGAGCAACTGTCCTCCCAGCATCACTATGACTACGGGATGCGAGCTGTGAAGTCTGTGCTCACAGCTGCTGGCAATCTGAAGGTAGCACTGAGNNCTGTGACTCACTGCATTTCTATTCTTAAATCTCAGGAGCAAGTGTGTTCATAAGAGTTCCAGCATCTGGTTGCATTCATCACTAGCTGAAAAAAAATCCTCTGCTAACAATGAAAATAAAATGTTATAATCTTTGTAAGACAGTATACAGGGAATGCTTAGTGTTTGAGTTTACATATATGAACACAGTCACATACTTTCAATAAATCTTTTGAAAGCTTTCTATTTATATAATATGCAGTACTCTGTGGGGCATAATGAAATTAATACATAGAAACCCCTAAACTTCATCACTATGTCTTACAGAAACATTTATTCTCCCAATGTAATTGTCATCCCCGAGGCTCCTGCTTGTGGACGTTGTACATCGTGGTGCGCACTAGGCTCCGCACCACGATGTACAACGTCCACAAGCCGTGTTGCTTTCCACAAAGAGCTGTGCAAAACTGATTCTGGACATTTAGAAAGAACAGTTTACCTAAAGCTAGTGATATGTTTATTACATATGCCTTAGTGGAAAACCAAGTTTAAGTCCTTTATCTATATGATGTGAATATTGTAACTAGTGTATATTAAATAGCAAACATTACGGTAGGTATGAGATTACTGTAGAAAAGCAATTAAAACCATAGTGCTTGATGAAACAAGAGCAAGATTGCCTTTCTACAGCATTTAACTGCCCCCTTGGTGCACTGCAGGCACTGTTCCGGACAGTGGCCATGATGGTGCCTGACTACGCCATGATTGCCGAGATCATGCTGTATTCTTGTGGCTTTGTGGCTGCGCGGCCGCTGTCCATAAAGATTGTGGCGACATACTGCTTGTGCTCAGAGCAACTGTCCTCCCAGCATCACTATGACTACGGGATGCGAGCTGTGAAGTCTGTGCTCACAGCTGCTGGCAATCTGAAGGTAGCACTGAGCTCTGTGACTCACTGCATTTCTATTCTTAAATCTCAGGAGCAAGTGTGTTCATAAGAGTTCCAGCATCTGGTTGCATTCATCACTAGCTGAAAAAAATCCTCTGCTGACAATGAAAATAAAATGTTATAATCTTTGTAAGACAGTATACAGGGAATGNTTAGTGTTTGCGTTTAAACATATGAAGTTAGGTAGACCAGCACAGGGGAAGGCCAGGGCCAAGTAGTGGGAGTGGGTGGGTAGGGAAGCAGGGGTTGGGTGGGGGGTATAGGGAACTTTGGGGATAGCATTTGAAATGTAAATAAGGAAAATAATAATAATGATTAAAAAAAAAGACAAAAAAAAAAAGAAGTTAGGTAGAGCCAAAGAACACAGTCACATACTTTCAATAAATCTTTTGAAAGCTTTCTATTTATATAATATGCAGTACTCTGTGGGGCATAATGAAATTAATACATAGAAACCCCTAAACATCATCACTATGTCTTACAGAAACATTTATTCTCCCAATGTAATTGTCATCCCCGAGGCTCACTGCCTCAGTCTGCTAACCTAGGCCTGGAAGCTTTAAGCCTCTGTACAATCTTATCTAGGCCTAGAATGTTTTCTGCCTCTGAGACTTGCTGCTCACTCTTTCTTGTGTTTTCTGAACTCTGGCTGGCTGGTTCAACTCAGCAGTTCTGGTTCAAAACTCCTCTCCAAGCTGACTGATTCAATCTGACTTCTCTCAGTTTCTTACTGAATTGCTCTGCTTAGCTTCTTACTAATGTTGACAATATTTTCTAGTCTTCTGGCTCCTTCTCATTTTCTGGGTCATTCTGTCTTCACCTGTGTCTAGCTTGTTATCCCTTCAACCTGTCTCTGCAAAAACTCTCCTGGTAAAATTGCTTCTTCTCCCCATTTTTTTCTGCATTGCTCTCTCTTATAGCTTCCCTTCCCCCTCTCTTCTTATAAGAGTTAAGTATATCCTATTCTGTCCTCTGATTTGTCACTTTGTCTGCCACTCAATAGGTAGCACTTTCAAACATGGGTGCTTCCTCTACACACTAACTTTATCTTCATTGTTTGGTATTAAAAGTGTGTGCTAAGGCTCTCCACACACACCAGAACTAGAAACAGTTTTTTTTTCCCAGTAAACACAATCTCAGGGTTCACAATGTGATCAAATATCCTGCAACACTTATGCAATTGACAGTTGTGGTCACGTGATCAGATGTTTGCATTTTAAAATCATAACTAAATACATGAAAACAATAGATAATTCAGGACATGGCTGACTTCTCTCTGGAAGTAGAACCATAAAATAGAGCTATATATTAGTTATTTATGACGGCAAGGTAAGTTATTGTTAAGAGAAAGCTCCAGAAATGTGACCTTGGAGTTCATAAATGCTCACATTTACAATCCGTAGAAAATATAGATTTTAAAATACATCTCATGTGATTAACAATGGTTTGCATTTTTATCCTCTATCATACGCTATTAAGAACTCTGATATATGGTGGCTATATTCTATTTCATATTAGCCTAACATAACTTCAACTCCCACCCCTCTTTTTTGCAATAAACACAAGTGCCTAGAAGCAACAATTTATACTACCCTGGCATGTCAGGATTACTTTGTGGCCAGATAATGGGAGAGATAATACACTGTCCTAGTGCAAATCAGTGCTGGAATCTTGACTGGAATTGAGCTATAAAAGTTAGGCTGCAAATGAATCCTGAAAATGAATTCTATCACTCTTTGTTACAANCTAATTTAGATTGTTGANTGNTTTGGCTTGAATATTTTCAAGTTTGTTTTTGTTCTACCAAAAGACNATTTAAGCATTTGCTTACAAATAATAGACTCTCTAATAATAAACATGAAGTTTGATACTTCAAATTTCATTTTATGTTACNTTGATCAAAAACAAAGACTAGATGAGCAGGGCTAATTTTGACCTCTGGGAGCTCTGGAGAGTTAGAGATGTGCTGACAACCAAACACCTGCAGCTGCTTAATAAAGAACAAGACAGTCTCTCTCTC
>NW_018391827.1:9530-11585 GCF_900095145.1 Mus pahari | reverse complement strand
ATAATTCAACATCATATTTTATGTCCTCCATGAACAAAGCATCTGAAATGCAGCATTCTATTACCTGGTTAGATATGATGCTCTCTCTCAGTAGAGTTTGTTTCTGCATTTCCCATATTCAGGACCAGCAATACTTTATTTGCTGCATGTGCGTTAAGAGGCTTCCTAATGAATAAACATTTTTATCCTCACCCTATCCCATAATTACCATTTATTTTTCTTTCCAGATGTCTTGTCAGAGGTTACACTGAAAGAGTCATGGGATACTGCAGCCCACCCAGACTCTCAGTCTGACTTGCTCTTCCTCTGGGTTTTCACAAAGAACCTCTGGTATGGTTATGAGCGGGATCTGTCAGCCCTCAGGGAACTGTCTGAGGTGGTTGGCAAACCTTTGGTGGAATGATGATAAGTACTACATCCCTTCTCTGCAGAGCTGGCTCACAATCTCCAAGGACACCTCCAACAACCAAGCAATCCTCAAGACCCCCACTATGTACACTGCCGACACCGCCAGATATTAATGTGCTTCAGGAGCACATTGACATAGCCTCAGTTTTCAGCTGTACAGTATTTCAGGCTGGTTCTCAGCTCTGTCCCTTCATCTTATATCATAAAAGGGTATGGCCACAGCTTTTCTGGCCTGTGTAGTTTCCTGTTTCCTCTTAGATTAAGAGCTTTCTATTCCTGATNGTCAACCTAGGTCCCTTTTAAGATGTTCAGTCTTGAGTCTGTCTGTGTTTGATTTTAGAAAGATGAAGATGTTTGGTGCCTACACCAGGTGCCTCAGTGTTATGGTTCCACACAGATTTAGAACACAAATCCCTCAGCACAAAATTCAGAATAATTGTAATGTTCATGTTCAGTAAGCAGCTGTATATGTGGAAGGTTGGAATACTGAGCGGCTACTCTCAAATTGACTTATTGGCTTAAATGTTCTCATGGACTTTCACAAATTTCAGGCTATTCTCAAGGCTATTTGATTCTCTCCAGAAGCTTATTGCAATACTATATTGTGAAAGAAAATATTTCTACATTTCAGAGAAAGTACAGAATTTAAGCCTTTGTCCAATTACAAGCTTAAGCACTCCTAAATGGTGCTCATGGAACTCTATGCATTTTGTATGGTATCAGAGGTGAATAGTAGTAATCAGTCAGTTATAAACCTAGTTTTCGTAAAAAAAACATACCTTCCTATGGGTTATGTTAGTGTAATAGTGTCACAAATGTTGTGGTGTTAATTATCAATTCTTTGGTGAAATTTACATCTTGCGAGATGGAAGTCATGACAGACACTGGTAAGGCTGCCAAGAACCTAAAATTGGATAGACTATAGTCCTGGTGGAAAACCAAAGGCTATTATTCTAAAAAGCACTACATTAAAAAGATGATTTTTAATTATATAGCTCTCTCTCTCTCTCTCTCTCTCTCTATATATATATATATATATATATATATATATATATATATATATATATATCTTTATCAATCCACCATTTTGGAGATAATTCTTGCAGAAGATTTGAAAAAGAGAGAATAAAAAAAGAAACAATTTGTAGTGCATGTGAGTTATTGGAACATTTTGTTTTTCCTTATTAAACCTTCCTCTCAGGACTGAGGGACCATTGCCAAGGAGGTGCTGGAAGTATTGTAAGAGTCAGAGAGAATGTTGACTCCAAAGAAACAGTCTCTTCCTCACACAATAGGACTGATGCACATATGAACTCACATAGACTATGGGAACAAGCACAAGGCTTATATAGATTCAAGGCAGTGGGACCCTCTGCAGAGAGGTAGAAGTGAATATGTGCTTGCACCATTAGCTATTAATCTATCTACAGCTTGCATTGACTTGGAAAAACTTTTAGTCTTCTTCAGTGGAGGCTTACTGGCTATATTAATCACACTTGCTATTAGGCCCTATGACTAGGAGTTTCACAATCAGAACCAACACAATGACATATTTGTAGAGTGTTTGTCCTAAATGCCTTTGCTTAGGCACTTTTGCTCTTACTAGTATTTTTTGAATATGTGTTTTCAGATTTGTTGTTTGGGAGA
>NW_018391827.1:3918-8950 GCF_900095145.1 Mus pahari | reverse complement strand
TGAATGGATCTGTGTGCTCTCTTTCAGTATTGTTTTATTATAGGTGCCTCCAAGATGACTTGCCAAATACCTAAGCAAAATGGAACTTTTCTTCCTTTTCTTCACTATTGCCCTAGGTAGTCCTTGAGCAGATCNTGGGCTTGGAAGTCAGTAAGAATGTTACCTATTCAGTAACATTCAGAATTGTCTCTACTATTGTAAGTGAGATAGTGAAAGAAATCAGGAATTACTATCTACTACATAGAGTTAGAAATCTCAGGGCAAGCATAGCAAAGTAAGTTTAGAATTCTTATTATAGTTATATATGTCAGACTACATTACTTATTNGTAGAAAGTCCCCTCAGTCAATCACTTCGAATAAAAGCCAAGCCACTCACATATAGAGTAATTTACAGTGGTTTAGNTAGTAGATTGGTCTGTGGTTTTAGGAGGAACTAGAGTATTGCATTATTCATGAGAAGGTTAGGTAGATAGAGCAGCACTCCCTAATTAAAACCATGACTTGAGCATGAAAGCCCTTGCCCCAGTAGTGTAAATACCTCACACATGGCTTTAAGAATATANCTGACCTTAGATAGAGCTGACTTTGTCTCAGTTGTTTTATAGCCCAGTTCCTTCCAGTCTTTATGTTTGCATTCCCCTGTTTTGTATAAGAGTCATTAAGCATCCGGTAACCTCATTGTACCTTGCTGATNTGTCACCTAACTTCCCTATTTTCTTCTGTATTAAAAGTCTGATGATCGATTTGAGAAAATTACATTCACATACACAATCTCTGTGTCCATGTTTGTTTGTCATCAGTGCCAACTCCTTGCTCACATGTACCCTCCAGTCCAATGACTGCTGTATTAATTAGCCAGGATGAACTTGGGGATATCCAGGATAGAGAGTAAAAGTGGTCTCAAGATTAAAAGGCATGAATAGAAAAAAAACTATAAAATACAAGCAAATCACAGAATTATTTTATAGGAGAAAGACGTGTATATATCTATAAACAAATAATTTGTGAAGGAGAGTAGACTAGGCTATGGAATCTTTAGGATGAAGACATAAAGATTAGAGAACTTAAAGATGATGTACAAGCATACAAAAAGATAGTTTGTTCTCTTGGTGANTTGTAGGATTTGTGATGACAATGCCTATAGAGATATTAAAGAGAGCTGGCTGTCTTTACATGCATAAAATTAAAAACTTTGTAAAAATTNATTTCTGTTCTTACATGAAAACAGTTACTAAGGACCACAGTCTGCTCTACCAGGAAATCACAAGAGCTGTGCACAGGTATCAATCATGAATAGGGTGTGTAACACCTATAAAGAAATGTTTTTTTTGCTGTGTGTTTAGTTTCTGTTTTAAGGAANCAGAGGTTGGAGTTAGTGATCTTGGATTAATAGAATTCATGTATATTTTAGGACTTTAATTGTTAATGATGATCAAAGTCTTATGATGTAACTTTAGTAGATAAAAGTCTTGGTTTAGGGTCTTTGGTTGGGAGAAAGAATGAAAGGAGAGAAGGCAAAAGATTGAGAAAAATCAGGAAGGCAAATGCATGAGAAAAGAAGGAAGAATGATGAGAATCCTTGGGTAAAGAGAGAGCAGCTGAACACACAGCTTGCATCCACTACTGTGACCCAGAGTCTTTATTGAATTAGAGCCGCCCTCATTCCCACATTGGTTCAAGACCCTCTCCACTCTGAGGGTGGACCTCTGCACTGTGTGATGATGGGTCATGACTTCATAGAAGCTGTTNACCTTCAGGAAGAACCTACGTGCCCTGAAAGAAAAGAGGATTAGATCTTTACAAAGTTTGGAGCAGTCATTAAAGAATTCATCAGAATGCCAGTTTACCCATTCAAGGACTAGTTCACTCTGAAGCAGAGCACTGCCACCACTAACATGGAGCTTTGAAGACACAGTGAACAGGTTCTCTGTGTGCTCAGAAACAAGTCTCTTTGAGAATGCTCAGGACCAGCAGGGGGTGGTGTAGATTCAGCTTTCATCAGGAGAGAAACTGTAACAGGTGCAGAGAAACATCTGGAGAGTGAGAGTGAGAGTGAGGTAGTCCCAGGAGACTCTGAGGCTTCCTTTCCACACACTACACACTTCAGTGACCATACAATCCATGTGATGGAGCTCCTGTGACAAGACTACCAATTTAGGACAGTAAAAGCTCTTTGTGAAGTAATAGTGCATATGTTTTATTCATTATATATAAACATTATTGGAAAGACATAAACAAATTACATATGCAAATGACAGAATAACAGAGAATTTCAAACATGATGTGTCAAATGTTTGGCCATCACTGTCATAGCTGCTTTTGTAGATCTATCTGTAACTTCTTTCCACTGGCAGGAGGGATTTTTTTCAGTTGGAACATATGATTGATTGTGACTTGGGAACACAGCTCTTGATGTTCCATCCACAATGCTGAACCAATACAGCTCTGTTGGGAAAGTGTAGAAGACCTGGGTACTGCTGACACATGAAACCCTCAGCTCAGGGGAAGGAGAGAGGTAGAAACTAAACACATTTTCACAGCTTGGTTTTTCTTATATTTTTATTTTCATCGCTTACTTTTCTGTATATTACCTCTAAAGCATTTTTTCTAAATTAGTAATATTAAGCCTTAATATATGACTTTTTATTGATTTGGAGAGAAATGACTCTGAAGATAGTGCAGAGGTGACTTTCATTTCACATTAATACCAACTACATCAGAATATAGACAATCTTCGTTACAACCTCTGGATGCTGTGGCCTCCTATACATGTTTACAGCACTCCTGGCACTAGCTTCTTCACTCTCCTGTCTTGTGTTTAGGATGAGAGTCTTTCAGTCTGATGTGATGTTCCAGGTTTGTGCTAAATCCATCCTACTTTTCAGATTTACTCTTAGAACATTTAATTATCTTAAGAACAGATTTTCTACCATTAGAATTTTAGAATTTGGGTCGGAAATAAGCTCTATAAGCTCTATAACCCATCCCTGAAGCTCTGAATCACAATCTCCAAGGATACCTCCAACAACCAGGTATTCTTCAAGATTACCAGTATGGACACTGAAGATTCTGCCACATACTATTGTGCTCACAGAGCACATTGACACAGCCTTAGTTTTAAGCTGTGCAGTATTTCAGCCTGATTCTCAGCTCTGTTCCTTCCTATTATATCACAAGAGGGGATGGCCACAGTTTTCCTCTGACCTCTGTGGATTCCTGTTTGCTCTTAGGTTAAGAGCTTTCTCTTCTTGTCTTTCACCCTAGGTCCCTATTAATACGTTCATAAATGATTCGGTCTGTGTTTTGTTTTTAAAGCTGATGGATATTTGGTGCCTACACCATGTGGTTCAGATCTATGGTTTCACTCAGTCTTAGACTTCAAATTCCCTCAGGAGAAGATTAGGTTAAGTTTAGGTTTGGTTTAGGGTTTGCCATGGATGACTCTGCTAAAATTGCCAAGAAACTGAAACTGGGTAGGCCATGACACTAAGGGAAAATCATATGCCACTGTTCTGATAGAGCAACATATCCAAAAATTGTTTTTATTTACATAACCATATACTTAAACCAGGAATTCATCTATCCATCATCAGAGATGTGTTTTACACTAGATGAGAGGCAAGAGAGAACCAGAAATGGATAATTTGTAGAGCACTGGTATTAAATGTGTTGTCCTCATCAAACATTCCTCCCAAGACTAATGGACCATTGCAAAGGAATATTGTAAGAGCCAGAGATAATGGATGACCCTAATGAAACAGTCTCATTCAGCTACAATAGGACTGATACACTATAGAATCACATAAAGCACGGAAACAAGCATAGGATTTAGATCTGTTGAAGCAAATGGGGCCCTAAGAAGGCAAAGAGAACATGTGCTCAGATCACTAACTATCTGCAATTGGAACTCATTTACAATGGACAATTAGTCTTCTTCATTGGACTCTCTCTTTCCTTATTATCCACATTAGAAGGTAGGCCCTATGCCTTTCTTGCTTTTGATGTGAGTGTAAACTAATGCAGTGACTTTGGAAATCAGTTTGAAAATATCACCAATAATAGTAAAGAAAATCATGTTGTGTCCCAGCTATATTTCACACAGGCATTTCCTCAAATAACTATATATTATTACAGAGACATTTACACATCTATGTTTATTGCTGCTCCATTCACACTAACATGGAAATGGAATCCACCAAGATTTGTAACAAAAGACAAATAGATGTTGATAATGTGGGATGTATAGAAAATGGAATACTAATCAGAGTATTGAATGACCCTTCAAAAAAAAAGGTATGATGGAAGGGGTCACCTGAGTCCATATACCAAATGCTTAATGCTTTCTTCAATATAGGTAGTTCATTTGAATATTTTCATTGGGTGTAAATTTGTAGAAGCCAAGAGAGTAACACATGTAAATAACGTATATGTATACATGTACATGTTCATCACAGATATAGAAGTAGAGGTAGATGTAGATATATAATTACCTAACTATTTTTATGTGGTTCCTGACCATTACTGTGAAATTTAATGGGTTCCTGACTCATTGCCTGTTCTTGGGTATATTTTCCTCTTGTTTGGTTTCCATGTCCAACATCAACATAATAAGTATTCCTTCATTTTACTATATTTTATTTTGCCAAGTTTGGTGGTTATCTCTTAGAGGCCTGTTCTTTTCTACTGAGAGATAGGAAGCAAGGGTATCCAGAAGAGTTGAGAGAGGCAGGGAGGAATTTAGAGGAGCAGGAAGGAACCAAACTCTACTCAGGATATATTGTATGACAAAACAACAAATCTCTTTTCAAGAAGATAGGAAAACTGTTAAAAATGAGAGTGAAGAAGAGGATGAATAAGAGGAAGAAGAGGAAGAGGAGAAAAACGAAGCAGGAGGATGTTGTAGTGGAGTAGAAAGTGGAGGAGGAGGAAGACAAAGATGAAGGAGAAGAAGGAGGAGGAGAAAGAAAAGGATGAGGATGAGGATGAGGATGAGGATGAGGAGGAGGAGGAGGAGGAGGAGGAGGAGGAGGA
>NW_018391827.1:0-3853 GCF_900095145.1 Mus pahari | reverse complement strand
AACAACAACAACAACAACAACAACAACAATAACAACAACAACAACAACAACAACAAAAGGAAACCACTAGGGTGGTAAGAATTAATGAGCAGCAAAGCATGTAATGCTTCTCCACCATCTCTTACTTTATTATTGTCATTGCAGGAAGAGAGAAATTATAAGAGAAAGGTCAATAGAGCAATAGGCAACTGACCAGAAATTACTGAAAACTACAACCAAGTTGGGCATGAACATTTCAGAAATAAATGAACATGTTTCTTCTTTCCATGATGTCCTAATTTATAAAAAAAGTCATAAGTACACATTATATAGGGCCTTTGATACCATTTTGTTCAGTTCAATTTACCTTTGTTTATAGAAAAAACATTATATAAACAGTACTTTTCGAGGACAATTTTCTTCTCCCCAACTTCTCCTAGATCATCATTCCTTTGCTACCAACCTAACTTCATACCCTGGGATGTGACTCTCAGAGGATAGTTATAGTTACGAGAAGCACATATCTGCAGGCATTACAGGGTGCCATTAAAAGTGTCAGAGATTGGCGCTTGCCCATGAGATGGGTCTCAAATTTGTCCCTTTGGTTGACCATTCCCACAGTCTCTGCTCCATCTTTGTCCCTGCATTTCTTGTAGACAGGAAAAATTCAGTACCCTTTCTTTCTCTGAATTTTCAATCAAACACAAACAAAAATGTAAAAGTAAGAACCACTTTCTGTCTCTTACTACCCAGCAGCTGACTGAAACAGATGCAGAAAGACCCAAAACTAAATATTGGATAGAAATATGGTGTCTTATGGAAGAGTTGGGAGAAGAATTGAGGGATCTGTAGGGAATAGGAATTCCAAAGGAAGACCCAGTGTCAACTAACCTGTACACTTGGCATTTCTCTCACACTAAACCAAACATATAGGTTAGTTGACAATGTTGGTCATCTTTTTGTGTTCCTATCTCCTCCTAAACCCTCAATCCTCCCAACTTTTCCATAAGATACCCATAGGTCCATCCAGTGTTTGGCTATGTGCGTCGCTGCATCTGTTTCAGTCAGCTGCTGGGTGGAGTCTCTCAGAGGATAGTTATAAGAAGCATCTTTGTTAAACAATTCACAGATTTATGTCATTTGTTTTTATTTGGTTTTTATAACATTTAAAAAAAGTGATACAATTTATTGTAATAACTGATTTTGCCACCCCCAACTATTTCCAGATCCTTCTTACCTCCGAATTCATGCAAGTACAAACCTTTTATATTTCTGAATGTAATAAAAAAAAGAAAGAAATTTAAAGGGAGATTGAAAACAAGCAGAAATAAAACAATAAACAACACACACAGAGGAAGAGAGAGAGAGAGAGAGAGAGAGAGAGAGAGAGAGAGAGAGAGAGAGAGAGAGAATCACAACTCTGTAGCCATGATAAATAGGCAAAACATAAGTGATGCAAAAGGGGTTGAACAAGGGATTATTAGAAATAATGTCTGCAAAAATACCATTTAGTTCTTTTTTTTTTTGGCTATTGACTGCTAATCATGTCCTCATGATTAACTGTGCTTAACATCCTCTGTGAGACTTCACTGGAGAAAACTAATTATTCCTTTACATGTGAGTGTCAGTCACAATTCTTCTTGGTTAGGGCTGAGATCCTGTGTCCATTCCCTCCCAACTAGGGGATTTTTATGGAGGCTGACTTGGCTCAGGCTCTGTCCCTGCAGCCACAGTATCTGTGAATCCATATGTGCATGAGTCCAGTTGTGTCTGGAAGACACTCTTTCCTTGGAGTCCTGCAACCATTCTCAGTATCTATATTTACCAGCACAGATGCACACAAATCAAACCAGTGAAATTTACCACATGAGAGACCTCATAATGACTGAGCAGGTAGGCATGTCTACTGGCAAGCTTAGCAACATCAGTTAAATCCCTGAGAACTGAAGTACATAAGTCATCCTCTGAGATAAATGTGTCCCAGTTGGTGCAGGTGTATCCTGCTATCACCATTAAGAATAATGTAACAATTAAAAATTACAACATGGAAGGGAGGTACTCTTGAGGAACCACAGCAAGCTGGAGGACTTTGGCATTTGATGAGTGGTCGTCAAAATATCATTTCTTTGTTTGGGGGAATATTTCTGGAGGTTCACTCTTTACTAATGATGACTGTATCTATGTGTGTACAGCTAGTACTAATTAACCTCACTGTGTCACTGTTTAATGAAATAGAAAAGGTCAGGGTGTTAGGAAAGGGACTTATTGGAAAGTTCCAAGTGGAAAACAGGGGCCTAGTCATGGTAGATTGTAGTGGCAGTTCAGAGAGTGTTGGCTGACTATAGCATATTTCATATATGATTGAAAATTTCAAAGAGTAAAACTCATTATGAAATATAGATATAACAATGTTACAAATGTATAGAATCTACATAGAAGTGTATTTTGTACACTGTGCATATTTCTCCTGTAACATCTTGTTCCACCTATTTTCCTGTTTTTCTACTAGACAATTGGAATGTCATCTTGTATTTGCATACATTGTTGTGTATAAGTATGAAAAAAAATTAATAATGAGTCACATTTAATGTTTTTGATTTTGAGATTGTCTTACTTAATATAGTTATATCTAATTGCATTCCTTTTCTCCAAAAGTAATGTAAAGTTCTGATAAAAACACACACACACACACACACACACACACACATATATATATATATATATATATATATATATATATATATATATATATGAAATTCATGCCTTAGTGATAAAATCCATTGTAGACACATCTATAATTTATATGTATAATTTATTTAGTCATGATAGTGGTGTAATATTCATTGATGAGTAAATATTTTTAACCACATATACTTTTAGGCATTTTAGTGAATTTTGAAATATATAACCTCCGGGAAAGGAAATATTACTTGAACATATCTGAAAGAAGGTTCTAATTCTCTAAGGTTAGCCATTTTTGGATTTTACCATCAAAATCTTCATCTTCATCCTCCTCCTCATGGTCCTTATCATATCATCATCCTTATCATCATCATATCCTCTTCCTCCTCATGATCATCATCATATCATCATCCTCATTATCATCATATCATTGTCATCACCACCATCATCATCACCATCACAAAGCACCATCTGTACATCCATGTGTTAACATTGTCCCAAAGAGGAGCAACAGTCTCAGGCCAAAAATTTATTGAGAGCTGAATCGCGGAATTTACATGCACATCTGGCCAGGGCTCAGGGAAACTGGTATACACTTCCTCAGAGAGGATTAGGACTTTGACCTGAGCATCCTGCTGCTGGACCCATGTGCCTTTTCAGTCTTTTCTCCCTAGTTCTTCTCTAGAGGAACTAGGACCTTAATTAAGAAATGCATTGCTCATGAATATGCAAATTACCCGAGTCTATGGCAGTAAATACAGGGATTTCCACACCCTGAAAACAACCTATGACCACTGTCCTCTCCACAGTCCCTGAACACACTGACTCTAACCATGGGATGGAGCTGGGTCTCTCTCTTCCTCCTGTCAGTAACTGCAGGTAAGGGGCTCACCAGTTCCAAATCTGAAGAGGAGACAGGGCCTGAGGTGACAATGACATTCACTCTGCCTTTCTCTCTACAGGTGTCCACTCTGAGGTCCAGCTGCAGCAGTCTGGAGCTGAGCTGGTGAAGCCTGGGGCTACACATTCACTGACTACTGGATGCACTGGGTGAAGCAGAGGCCTGGACAGGGTCTTGAGTGGATTGGAGAGATTTCTCCTGGAAGTGGTAGTACTAACTATAATGAGAAGTTCAAGGGCAAGGCCACACTGACTGCAGACAAATCCTCCAGCACTGCCTACATGCAGCTCA
>NW_018391826.1:4604-10966 GCF_900095145.1 Mus pahari | reverse complement strand
AACTCACAGACTATATGAAACCCAAGAAGAAAGAAGATCACAACAAAGTGTGGATGCTACAGTCCTTCTCAGAAGGGGGGAGAGAGAGAGATCTGGGAAGGAGGGCGGAGGGGGCTGGTTCAGATACAGGAGAAGATGGGGGAGAAGTACAGAGGGTCAGGAATTTGAAAGGAGGAAAGTAGCCGTGGGGGAGGGGGACCTGCTGATAGCCATTAGAAAGTGCCAGATGCCAGGGACCAAAGATGTTCCCAGGACCCAACAGGGATGACATTAGCTGAAATAAACAACAAAGGGGAGAGGAAAATGTAGAGACCATATCCAGAGGATAAGCATGGAACCCTGGTTGAGGGATGTGGCTACCCACCCACCTCAAAAATATTCATCCAGAATTCCTCCTGTCAAAAGGAAGTGTAGGGACAAAGAGTAAGAGTAGAGACTGAAGGAAAGGCCATCCAGAGACTGCGCCACCTAGGGATCCATCCCATCTGCAGATATCAAACCCAGACACTATTGCTGATGCCAAGAAGTGCTTACTGACAGGATCCTGGCATAGCTGTTCTCTGAGAGGCTCTGCCAGAGTCTGACCAATACAGATGCCGATGCATGCAGCCAAACATTGGGCTGAGCTCAGAGACCCCAGTGGAGAAGTTAGATCAAGGACTGAAGGATCTGAAGGGGTTAGCAGACCCATAGGAAGAACAACCAATATCAACCAACCAGATACCTCAAAGCTCTCAGGGACTAAACCACCAACCAAAGAGTACACGTGGAGGGGACCCAGGGCTCCAGCTGGATATGTAGCAGAGAATTGCCTTATTGGGCATCACTGGTAGTGGAGCCCCTTTATTCTGTGGAGGCTCGATGACCCAGGGTAGAAGAATGTTAGGGTGCTGAGGCAGGAGTGGGTGGACTGGTGGGGGAGCACCCTCATAGAGGCAGGGGGAGGAGGGAGGGGATAGGGGATTTTTGGAGAGGAAACTGGGAAAGGGGATAACCTTTGAAATGTCAATAATTAAAATAGCCAATAAAAAAACTACACAAATCCATTTATATGCAATTCAAGGTATTCTAAGTTAGCCTGTGATAAGAATGTTATATAAATGATCGCTTGTGTTGAAAATGACTGTAAAGCAGATTTTGGAAGGTTTGTGAAGTGAATGTCATGTTCTATCTTGTCCTTTAGTTCACGTCATAGTTCTTCCATTTGTTTGTTTGTTTGTTTGTTTAATTACAATCATCTTACAATGAGGGAAAAAAACAAGAGTGAGAATTGAGTGAATTGTAACTCTTGGCTTATGCACATTTTTCTCATTGGTCCATGGGAGTCCATTTGATTACATCATTAAGCAGCAATGAATAGGAAGAAGTGCATTAGGTAGGTGCTCCTGGCATTGTCCTCTATGCCTGCTGAAGTACAATGCTGACAGAGCTGAGACTCAAGAATATACAATTAGTGAGACAGCCAAGATCAAGAAGAGAAACATTGCAAACACTAGCCCTTTGTGTATTGTTCATTCCACTTCGCACACTGATCTTGTACCTTCGTAATCATCCCTCAATTTTCATGTTTCTTGTTATTCGTCTTAGTTTTCTCAAGCACACACAATCATGTGTAGATGGATGCCCAATACTTTATTAATGCCAAATACCTTAGTTGGTTTAAATATTAAGGTTAATATATTTTAATATTAAAATATAGCATAGCAAAATAGATATGATATACCATTAATATTTTAGTAATTAGTAATTAAATATAGTTAAGTTACTAACAATCATTCTTGTTGCCCTACAACAAGAATTACAGTTGAAATTCATTTAATTGAAGACATAATAATGACTTATCTATAGCACAACTCTTTCATTTTTCTTATTAGTGGGCACTGGAGATAAAGCTTTGTCAGTCAGAAAGCTGATTGCTCTGAAGGATCCTTGAGAGAGGGCAGACACTGTTATCATCACTGTCTGCCACACACGTTCCTCTCTCCCTGTCCTTCCTTACAGAAACCAGAAAGAAGATCTTCAGGTCCTTTGCATGGCTCCAGTGGGCCACGCTTGATTCCTTCCTTCCCTAGCAACTGGCTTAGGGATGGCCTCGTGCTTCTGAGGACAGAACACATTCCCAGTGCTTGGAAACGAGTATGTGGTGCAGCTGTCTCTCTCTATCACTTTTTGGGACATTACTGACCAAGTGCTTTGAACTGAAGTAAACAAATTTAACCAGGAGCAGACCAGCTCAGCCTTCGGGTTGAGACACTCGAGGACGAGACATGACAAACTCTGGACCTCATGATGCCGTTAGGCTGTTGAGTTAGCTAACCTGAAACTTACTCACTCCATTGCTCTCTTTCTCTTTTCATGCACGAGACAGTAGCCGCTATTTAAGCTATTTTGAGTTGTAGCTACTGTTCCTTGTGGCAGAAATATCCAAACTAACATTGCAGCACCCCATGCCAGGTTCTCTAGGTGTGATGTTTTCCTCTGCTGGTATAAAGGATGGCTCCAGATGTGGGGCTCACAAGGCTACAGATTGATTCTCAGACAGGTCTGAAGGTCAGAGTGCAAGATGCTTAGCACACTCATGCAGAAAGGCACTCTGTGAACGGGCCCAAGCATCCTTAAAGCTTCTGATGACGTCTTGCTGTGACTCAGAACAGATTTCAGAGCTGGGGCAGCAGGAGTGACTGAATGGAGTGGCAGCTTAAATGGAATTCCATCCTTATCTACTCAGCTCAAAGAGTCTGCTGCGTAGTAACAGTTGCAGATAACTTTGTGGATAATCTTTTATCATAAGGAAGGAAAAGTTCGCATTGCAGACCCAATTCGTATCTTCTCAGATAGAGCCCTTTCAAACTCATTGGAATCTAAAAACAAATTTCTTTCCACAATCAATCTCCCATCCCTCAACAAGAGTAAAACACGTGACAATTTATCTTCCCCATGCATACCAGAGCTGAATCACCCACAAAGGGACTCAGACTTTCCCTGCAAAGCAACCTTTAGAGCCTCAGCCCCCTGCTTCCTGGTTCTACAACAGAGGTTCATGTCAGATGTCAGAACCAGCTCAGGTTCATTGGCACATACACCATACACCATAGTTGTTGAGCAGCTTGCTCCCATATGCATGTCCTGCTGTGATCAGATCATTTCCATACTTAAGAAAAGCTTGGAGTTTTAATCAAATGAAGGCACATGTAAAAACAAACTTTCTAGATTAAGTAAAAAGCAGCTTCATTGTTGAGCCTCTTTTACAAGCATAAAAAAAGAAAACAACAACAACAAAACAACAACAACAACAACAACAGCAGCAACAAAAAACCCACCAAGGAGCCAACTCTGATGCAATTGCACTAGGGACTCATTATTCAAGCTTGGTGAAGCCCCAAGCTTTCGGTGGGACAAGGTTTTATAGGAAATGGCAAGCAAGCAAGGAGGTTTCTAAAGCCTGGCACACATCTGATTGGGGGCTATTATTATTATGGAATTCTGTTGCCCTTTGAAGTAATTGGCTGGTGCTGGGAGCCAAACCATAAACTTAACTTCTGCTTTCCTCCTGAGTGGTGGTTTTTAGGGAGTGAAGTACCAGGGGCGGGCTTGCAACCTGGAGGTGCAAATTTGTTGGTGAATAACCTGGAAACTGGTTCTAGACTCAGGTCTGATGGGGAATAACCTGGAAACTGGTGCTAGAGAGTTCAGCCTTCGGTCAGGTTCAGATGGAGTCCAAACCCAAGATCTGGTCTCTCATCATCACCAGGAATCGACAGCCAGATATAAAGCTGTCTAGTAGAGGGACTCCCCTGCTACAATGGCTGGGGGGTGGTGGCAATGTCAAAGTAACCAGGGATCACCTTCTTGTTACAACTGCTGCCTTTCCTCACCACTCTTCCACTTTCCCACATAGACCAAAATCTCTGGGATAGTTGCCCCCAGAGGGTGCAATGCTGCGGTGCCCTTTGTACAGAAGAAGCCAACCTTGTAGTTTGAACCTACCAGTGTATGTATAAATATGATGATGTGTAGAGTCCAAGAGGTTTCTGCTGTCCTTGGAATTAGCAGAGCCAAGGAATAAGCTCCATAAGACAGCCTGGGGGACGATTAAGAGGTTTTTGGCAAATTTGGTACCAATTGTGTGCCATATATGTAGAATAGTGGCCATGCTGCGTGCTGCCCACCTCAATGTTTTCACAGGTCCCTACAGAGCACGAAGACCACTTTCTAGCATGCTGGTCTTATGTGTAGAGGCTAGGGCTGGTGCTCCAAATATAGTCCAGTCACTGTATAAATCATACATTGCCCCACCCCACCCCACCCCGTCCCCACCCTTGGGAGTATAAGATCATTTCTTTAGTTGAAGGCAAAATTCTCTCGGATTCGCACCCTCTAGCATAAGTCATTTGTGTGTCTGAAGAATGAACTTGGATCCTTAGTTATTGGTGCTGGATGCTGCAGGAAAGGACTGAGTCCCTGGAGTTTAGGGCTCACATTGTGAATTTCACCCCATTGGTGCTGTGGCTTTAGAGAAGGATGGAACGAGAGTCAAGTCCCTAAGGGGGAGGTTATTGCCAAAGATCTCAGATTTTAACAGGGTGGTATTTGGAGTACATAACAGACTGAACTTTAATAGCATGCACTCGAAGGGAAAATATTTCCTTTGTAGCAGCAGCTCCTATTATGTTTTGGAGGAATTTTCCAGTAAATCATCACACAGCTGCCTTACTGTACTGGCCTTGAAATCCTATCTTCTCTTTGGTTGCAGGCATTTTGGTTTTGGAAAGTTGACATGCTTTTCTTNACTAATAATATTTTATTTCCCCAAATATCAGCTTTTGAGGACAATTTAATAAAAGGTGACCCAACAAGAAATGCTTTTGTTCGGGCCTTTTAGATACCTTTGGCTAGGTACCATGTCTTATGGAAGTACATTCTGTGTAACATTATTACTAAAAATCCCAAAGACAAGCTCTGTATTTCATGACTAAAATAAAAATGTTAAGTTAGTTGTTTCATATAATGGTATTTTGTTCATGCTAATGTGCACAATACCTATGGGCTAGAAACTTAATCCCAGAGTTCATGAATTGATGGCATTGAGGTACAGCCTATGGTTCATAATTAGGACTTGATGAGGTGATAAGGGCCCTGTGATGTCATCCATAGCTGTATAATATGAGGAACATGTTTGCTCTCTCACCTTATGAAGCCCTATGCTACATTATGATGCAACATGATATCCTTCACCAGATCCCTTACATTCCTAGCCATCAGAATTGTAAGAGATAAATACATTCCCTCTATAAGTTAACTAGCCTTAGGTATTCAGTTGTTGAAAAGAAAAACAAAAAGATTAACAAACACATTGGAGTTCTATTTTGGCTCATCTGCCAATTTTGAGTCACTTTGGAAATTTTATGCACTGGCACATTAGGAGGTCAAGAAATCAAATAGCTCTTCCCTATTGAGATTCTGAACCAGTTGGTACATTAGAAATAGAAATCCAAGTCTGATTATTGAAAAATATTACATTTGAAGACAAACGACTTAACTGTAATTAATCCTACCTGAAGGACAATTAGATAATTTGACCTAAGAGTCTTAGGTCACAGTAGTTCATTTAGTTTAGGGAATAGAGAAAAGAGTAGATTACTAGTAGTTATAGACATTGTGGTGGTTAGAACATGCTTGCCCCAAGGAGTGGCACTATTAGGAGGTGTGTTCTTGTTGGAGTAGCTGTGGCCTAATTGGAAGAAGTGTATCACTGTGTAACGAGACCCTCCACCTAACCATGTAGAAGCCAGTCTTTGCCGAACAGCCTTCAGGTGAAGATGTAGAACTCTAAGCTCCTCCTGCACCATGCCTGCCTGGACACTGCTATGTTTCCACCTTGATGATAATGAACTGACCTCTGAACTTGTAAGCCAGCCCCAATTAAATGTTGTCCTTATAAGAGTTGTCTAGGCAATATACAGCAAACCAGTAGCCAACATCAAACTAAATGGAGAGAAACTTGAAGCAATCCCACTAAAATCAGGGATAAAACTGCTCCAAATAGTAAGGCCGTGAAAATGTCAAACCTACTTAAAAACCTTTATACTGTCACATGCATAAAGAGGAAAATAAAAACTATCCACACGTCCACTGCACTATCACGTACAAATTTTTGGTGTCCTAACCTGCTGCCCCTCTGTTCAACTGTGTGTCAGTGGATATCATGCTCACTGATAGAACATGACTTGTTCGTATGTAATGTAAATATATTTGCGTTCCCGATCTTCCTTTCTTGAATGTTTAGAGTGAGTTCTATAGAATGATTTCTGACTTCTCCTGAATCAGTTTCTTTTCTTTTCTTTCCTTTTTTTTTTTTTTTT